>NC_133325.1:543993776-544294478 GCF_042186555.1 Aquarana catesbeiana | reverse complement strand
TGCGTCCTTTGACTGCGTTCCTGTAGAGAGAGAGATTGGTAAAGATACATTGCCTTCCGAAATTGGTCATATTCTGTGAGGAAGGGTACGTTAGGGGAAAACATCAGTCCATTGGACTAAGAGTACAAGTTTATCCTTCATTTCAGACCACAACTCCTGAGTTTAGGGTAGCATGGGAAGGAATACTCACCACATGTAGCATTAATTTAATGAAAATACTCATTTCTCATTATCAATCTGAATTGGTCACACTTGACCAAGAAATTGTAACACTACAATCCTCCAATGAAAGCATAAAAACGCATGCGTCATACATCAAACGCTGGCAGGACATCAAAGATTTTGTCACCAAAATCACTAAAGATATCATTTACAAAAAACAAAACAAACTTTCCAAAGATAGATTAGCCTTCATGGATGGTTTCGCATATCATTGGCAGTCATCTGCCCAAAAAAGAGGGTCTAGAACCAGAAACCGTACTGCGAAACATCAAGATAATACATTATATACAACAGATGATGATACTGAATCTGATTCCTCTATTTTTTCTTCACAGCCTTCTTCCAAGAAAACCAACCCCACGATTCATCACTCAAATCTTGGAGCACGTAAGCGGGATCTTGGTGGTGGGTCTTTTACTCCTTATTTCAAAAGACGTCCTCCGTATGACAACTCTTCCGTTCACAAAAAATCTTCATTAGACACCTCTCTGAACACTGACACGAACACACATTCATCTGGTAAATACCTGGGAGCCACGGCCCTACAGGCGATCCAGCTTCTAAACTCACAACCACAATCACATAATTTGTCGGCAATTGCGACTCCATCTTCCATGATTAGTGACATGGGCAGACCCCCTACACAGGGAACCCAGATTATGGAAAACACACCACCCACACCTTTAAACACTTTTGGTAACAATATACCGAACACACAACTCAGACAGAGCACTTTAGACCCACATATTTCACAAATGAGGAATCCTTCACAAAATTTTCAGGTGTCAGAGCACAAACTGCCACTCACGTAAATACCAATTTGAATATCTGTAATCTAACCCCCTACTCTTTGAACACTCAGCAAGTAGAAGTCCTTCAGCTGGGTTTAAGCTTCTGTCCATCTGCTGAAATAGACAAATACGAAACCATTAAGGATTTATACTTATTCTCCCGGAATCTCACATACAAATTTCTATTTGATGAAGATCGGGTACGGTCCATACAGGACAAACAGATTTCCGAACAAGTCAAACACTTTACGATGGAGGACTTTAGAGCCCTCCGAGATTTAATGTTACTGCTAGACGAGAGTGACTCCACAAACCATGAAGAGACCTCTGTGTTGTCCAATTCTATTCCCACAGAGATCCCCTCAGTCAATCGATTCAGGCCTAAATCCCAACGTTTCCCTGACCTGATGACCAATCCCAGCATCTGGGCCTTCCTGATGGGCACGGTCAATGACGTCAAGAATATGATTGTAACATCTAAACACAAAAATGTAACCAAAGTTCAAGCATTAGCAATTAAGCAATTACAAAATCACCCTGATCTGGTGATAAAACCCGCCGATAAAGGCGGTAACATTGTTCTCATGACCAAAGCTGATTACAAACAGATGGCCATGAACATTTTATGTAATAAGACCTGGTACAAACAAATTGAGTCGAGAGTAATCGATCAATATAAAGCAGAATTTCTGGACGTCATCGGCTCTGCCCATCAGGAGGGCCTCATTGATCAGGATCTCTATAACTTCTTGAATGTGCGCCATCCTAGGATGGCCACATTCTATGCACTCCCCAAAGTACACAAAAATCAGACCACACCTCCGGGCAGACCAATAGTGTCAGGTATAGGGTCTCTGACAGAAAACGCCAGTCGACTGGTGGACTCAGTTCTTTTGCCACATGTGTTGGCCCTGCCCTCATATATTAGAGACACAATGGACCTATTAAAACAAATTGAGGGGATGGTCGTGCCTCCTGACGCCCTGCTCGTGACCCTGGATGTCGAGGCTCTATACTCGAGCATCCCTCACGAGCAGGGCGTCGGGATAGCACGTTCCTTCCTTCGTGAGCAAACGCATCACCGCTGGGAATATTGCGAATTCATCCTGAAATTGTTACATTTCATTTTGACGCACAATTGCTTTACGTTTGACGGATCCCACTTCCTCCAGGTACAGGGTGTGGCTATGGGCACCTGTTGTGCACCTACCTACGCCAACCTGTACCTGGGGGGGTGGGAACGCTCAATTTTTTCAGATGACAGCATATCGCACTTGACTAGTCAGGTGATGTGTTGGATGCGCTTTATTGACGACATCTTCATTGTTTGGTCAGGATCTATGGAAAATTTGAACATTTTGGTAAATAAACTTAATTGCAACTCATTCAACTTAAAATTTACAGTGTGCAGTGACCATTCAACCATCACCTTCCTTGACCTCACAATTTGTAAAGATAATGATGGTAAATTGGCCACCTCTTTGTTCCGCAAAGAGACAGCCGGGAACACTCTGCTACATGCGGAAAGTGCCCACCCATATACTCTCATACGCAGCATACCATATGCCCAGTACCTCAGACTCCGGAGAAATTGCACCTTTACAGAGGACTTTAAATTACAAGCTAAAGCACTCCGTGAGCGTCTAAAAGCAAGGGGATATAGCAAATCATTACTCCGTTGTGCGTACAACAGAGTGTTGCGCCAATCTCGCAACACTTTACTGTATCAACAAAAAGCCCCAAAAGCAAACACAATGGTTAGATACATCACAAAATACTCCCAACAACATGCGGAAATACGGAATATTTTATCCAAACATTGGTCGCTATTACGCGAAGACCCGATCCTGGCCAAGTATACCACCCCCACCCCCACCATTACCTTTCGAAGAAGCAGATCCCTTAGGGACAAACTCACATCCAGTCATTTTAGCAATGACTCTACAACACAATCACATCTGACAGGAATGACCAGATGTGGCAGATGTTCATTTTGCCCCTGGATCCGCACAGGGACTAGATTCCAACTCCCCAATGGAGAAACATTTATTCCTCATTTTCATGCTAACTGTGAGACTCAGGGCCTAGTTTACCTCATGACCTGTGAGTGTCAAGCCTTCTACGTCGGAAAAACTATCCGACACTTCCGCTCACGTATTAAAGATCATGTATACTATTCTGGAGGAGGAAAAATGATTACATCTGTCAGTAGACACTTGGACCTCTACCACAAATTCGACACCTCGGTGGTCTCCTTTTTCGCCCTTGCGGTTATTCCCAGAAGCCCCCGTGGCGGTGACTGGGACAAACAAATTTTAAGGCAGGAAACCTTGTGGATAGAGCGTTTAAATGCGACTCGGGCCCCTGGCATTAATGAATCACAGTCTTATAAACCCTTTTTGTAACTTCCATTGGTTGCTTTTTCTGCAAGCATATGCCCCCTCTGGTCAATCTGAACAAACTCACACGGGCCCAATATCCATCGTATAGATATAGAGGTCATATTGAAGGTACATATATAATTCGCTAGTGAGCAGATTTATCAAGTATAAGTATGGAGGTACTCATATGCAATATTAGAAATCTCTATATTGCTCCTTTGTATTGTGATATATGTTTTAATTAACCCCCCTTTGTTTCAAGGTACATGTGTATAATTTCTCCTTGTGCGCTTGGCTCCACGGATGGGGGTGTACGCTGGTGCCACCTGGTGGTGCATTCTTTACTGCTATGCGGCCGCCCAGCGCCGCATTGGTCCCCTCCGATGCGGCGCGCGCATCGGCTGGCTACTCTAGCCGGCGGATGCAGCTCGCGATGTGTGTGCGCCGCCCTCTTACTGGAGGCGCCGTTCGGATTGACGGCCCTTCCGGTTGGTGGGGGCGCATGCGCACGTAGAGCCCTTGGCCGGTCCGGATGACGTCACGTCGGCGGCCGCCGATTGGACGTCGACGGACGGGACGGGCACACAAAAAGGACAGCGTCCTGACTCAGTGTGCGTTCCGCTCCAGGATCAGGAGGACTACACACGCTATAGGCTTCCCCTTCTTTATATTCAGGTATTGTGTCTAACTAGGGCATCAATTGGATTTATAGCATATACTGCTGGATGGTGACTTTATACTTTTAACTGAGGCTCCATTCTCCCCCTTTCTTCCCCTCCTCTGTATTCTTCTCTTCCCTATGTTCCTGGTTCCATTTATACTTTAGGATTTATACCCTAGCTTACACTGGGTATCATAACAGTGACGCTGCGCTCTATGTCTGCTTGCACTCCATGGTAAAACTCAGAGGCACATAGACTACAGTCCTCGATCCATAAAACTAATAGCGGTGAGTGTCCTAGACCACAGCAAGGAAATAGGTTACTATTGGCACATATACAGATATGTAAATGCTTACGTCTGATATATATACATATATACATATATGTATCCTTTTCTTTCTTTAAAAGTGCATTACCTTCTCTACTTCAAAACAGGCTCATATACATGTATATAAGAAAAGAGCAAACATACCGGTACTGACTCGGAGACGAAAAGCTCTATTATATGGTCAAGTCACCTGGTCTTTCCTTGCTAGCGGACTATTACCCCCCCTTTAATGTTTCATATTGGTTTTAAATGTAAGTACTGTCTTTATAATTTACTTTCATCAATTGTCGGTGCTACCTATGTATATACACACCCCCTCAACCTTTTCCTTTCCCTTCCTCCCCTTTTTTTCCCCCCTCCCCTCTTTCCCCTTTTCCTCCTACCTTTCCTGTCTCTTCCCCCCCCCCCTTTTTTTTTCCCCCCTTCTTTCCGTCTTCCCATCTCTCCCCTTCCCCCTCTTTTTTCCCATTCATTGCCCCTTTTTCCCCTCCTCCCCCTCCTCCCCCTTTTCCCTTTTCCCCTTGTTCCCCCCCCCCCCCCCCCTTTTTCTTTCCCTCTTCCCCCTCTCCTTTCCCCTCCCTTCCCCCCCCCCCCCCCTTTCCCCCCCCCCTTTCCCCCCCCACTTTTTGTCCTTTTTCTTTTCCTAAATACCTGACCGGGGTTACAAACCTGAATACATCGTATATACCACCTATAACTATGTTGTGCACGCCCCCATAGCAGTCCTTTAGTATCGCTGGGGCGCTGGCGCCCACCACCACTCTTATATGAGCAAGCGCACAATTGTTCTTTTTGGTACTAGATATGTGGCGCCCTTGTAGACGCCTGTTTCTCACCTATGTGTATATGTACTAATAATTAACTGTAATGTTATATACCTTGATAGCTACATCATATACGGCTATTGCTCTTGAGGAAGCGTAATCCATACGCGAAACATGTCGAGCATCGATCAATCCCAACATGTGAACTGACTATGAAACTGCTATATAGCCATCTCTCCGGACCTATCCACATGGGAAGCTATTTCTCCTAAATGCCCGAAGATTTTCGTACTGTAGACGGTGTTGTATAGCAATGATTCTAGTACAGACACATGTTGTGTTTTAAACCATTATTATTTTTGTTTTGTTTTGTTATGTACATATCTTGGCCAAGACACCCCAGTTATAAATTTGGTGCAAACCCATACTTGCTTGATTTATGTGATTTCTTGGCGTTCCATTATGTGAAACCAATCAAAAATTTGTTCACTGGTGAAAAAGAACACCAGAACTTATAAACCTCTAGCCAGGCAGCAGGATTGGGAATCGAACTAAGAAACACTCAGTGCTGCTAGGCAAAAGTGCTAGGCTGTGAGCCACCAACTGTCCTAAGTCGCATGGGTACAAGAAGTTAATCAATGCAGATGTACTATGAAAGGCCAGAGAGCCAGTGAACAACTTGTTTCTGGCATATGCCATCTGTTTTTTTCAAATTGTATTTTTATTAGACTTTTATGTTTTAAAGCAAGCATATACAAAATTGTTGCATAATGCAGAAGATAATGACATCAAAACAGAAAAACAATGGAGTATAAGATGTAGATGAACAGAATCCACAAGTACAGAGCACAGGAGTGTTCTGCACAGCATGTCCAGAATATATATAGAGAGCAGCCCAAAATTAAGCATTATAGGTTCAAAACCAAAGGTCAGTCATATAAAGGGAAAGACAAAGATTTTGTAAATTGTACATGGTATAGGATAAGAAACTGCAAATGACATACATAAAAAAACAATAAGAAAGTGAGGGGAGGTACCATGATCACAAGCAATACAATGCCAATATCATTTAAGAAGCTATAGTCGGCATAGGGGTCCCAAATTCCGACTGATCCCAAAGTTCCCACACTTTATCAAATTGGGGAATAGTGTCATGTACTGAGGCCGTTAGATATTCCATCCTCCTAATTTCAGCCACTAGTTGTAAGAATTTGGACCAAGGAGGAGGTGCGTTGGACAGCCAACATAGGGGAATAAGTCTTTTGACAGCCAGCAAAATATAAGAAAGAAGCCGGTTGGCTCTTCTGGTTATGCCAGGGAAAGGTAGGCCCAACAAATAATTCAAGGGGTCAAGTGGGAAAAATGTATTCATCACTTTCTGTATCAGGAGCCCCACCTCACAATAGAAGGATTGGATCATTGAACATTGCCAAAATATATGGAATAAGGAACCTGTGTCAGTCCCACAATGCCAACAGCGTGGCGAGACTGAGGGGTCATATTTATGAATTATGTCAGGTGTTTTATACCAAAACATGAGAATTTTCATGGACGTCTCTCTCTCTGGGTCACACATTTGGAAGACTTGGAAACGGAGGACCAAATCTTATCCCACACTTGGACTGAAATAGGTCTGCTTATTAAATGGGACCATATGCCATCTGTTTAAAGGCTGGGTATGGCTGATTACTGTCAGCATGCTGAGAGATGAACAGCTGTCATTTTGTGGGTTTTGGCTTTCTAACCGGCTGCAATTAGTGGTGGTGGGGAAATGTTAAGGCTGATTATAGTCCTTGCCCATGGAAAACATATGACACAATTTGCAATGGTGGTGGAACCCTCCTACACATAAATACTACAGTTAGACAAGGACCTGATTAAGGAGTTATATTTAACAACATAGGAAAAACAGAACTTCTCTACATGAAGAGGCATATTGGGGATCAAAACCCAGAAACACAGTCCTGGTAGGTGGAAATGTTAATCTCTAAGCCAGTGTTTCTCAACTCCAGTCCTCAAGGCGCCCCAACAGGTCATGTTTTCAGGCTCACCATTATTTTGCACAGGTGATTTGATCAGTTTCACTGCCTAAATACCACAGCTGTTTCATTTGAGGGAAATCCTGAAAACATCACCTGTTGGGGCGCCTTGAGGACTGGAGTTGAGAAACACTGCTCTAAGCCACTGTGCTGCCACATGTGAAACCCTCCTACACATAAATGCACATAAATACAGCATTTCTTTGGACATATCTTTTTTATTTATTCTGTGATATTTGGTGGTTCTTCGTGTGTGAAGAATAGTGATGTTATGCTCTGAATTTTGGGAATGCCATTTTGATTTCTGATGTTGGTACACATATCAAATTTGGGGGGGTTCAAATTATGATCATTTGTAAATAATAAAAAACACAAAATTGTGACTCATTTTAAATTTACATAAGCAATGGTATTGTTTGTGCTTTGTAATGAGAAAGTGACAGAGAAAAATATATTTTAACAAAACATGAAAACATTACACATTCTAGCATTCTTAAAAACAAAATAGATGAAAAAGAAGCAACATTGTTGAAAGGACAATTTCTTTGAAATAAAGATACATTGTATCTCAACATGAAAAGGATTTATTTGGGGAAGTTACAATTGTACCATTAGACTCAATGGGTAAAACTTGCATTGGGCTACATAACTCACATTTTCACTCCCAAAAAAAACGCTCTTTAGCCCAGAGCTCATTTTGGTATTTACTATAACTCCAAAAGGTTACGCTATAGTAAATACCATTTTAGTGCTAATTAGCACGATTAGCGCTAATTTGCGTGCAGCACTATAGTAAATGACTCCCTAGATATCATTAGGATATATTTTTTGCTAGTGCTTAATTGAAGATAAATTACACATTTTTTCATGTAATTTTACAAACACACACGATCACAATTGTGTTATATATATTGTTGATACATTGTTTAATTTTAGGTAATTATTGAAGTACAATATTATTATTCACAGCGCTGTCACTTCACAAACATACTATTTTAAGTTGAGTTAATCTTAGCAGTGCAGCAGCAGTGCAATAGTTAAACCTTAATTAGGTTCCAAGCGTAGTTCTATCTTCCCCTTTTTTATAGCCATTCACTTGTACTGGCTGCTGTACATGGCACATTTGGCTCTCTGGAACACTTATGCCCTGTACACACAATAGGATTTTCCAATGGAAAATGTGTGATAGGACCTTGTTGTCGGAAATTCCGACCATGTGTAGGCTTCATCACACATTTTCCATAGGAATTTCCGACACACAAAGTTTGAGAGCTTGCTATAAAATTTTCCAACAATAAAATCCGTTGTCGGAAATTCCGATCATGTGTACACAAATCCGATGCACAAAGTGCCACGCATGCTCAGAATAAATTAAGAAGCGAAAGCTGTTGGCTATTGCCCCATTTATAGTCCCAACGTACGTTCAGAATGATCGCATTTTCCGACAACTTTGTGTGACTGTGTGTATGCAAGACAGGTTTGAGCCAACATCCGTATGAAAAAATCCATGGATTTTGTTGTCGTAATGTCCGACTGTGTGTACAGGGCATTAGGGTGCACTTAACAGGAGGGAGGGGCCAGGATCACAGAAGAGGGACCTGAGAAGAGGAGAATCCGGGCTGCTCTGTGCAAATCCACTGCAACAGAGCAGGTAAGTATAACATATTTGTTATAGGAAAAAACATGACTTTACAATGACTTTAAGGTGCCGAGCCTTCAGGGCTGGTTCACCAGCAGCACAGGAATTGCTCTGCAGTGTGATCCGACTGAACTCAGCGCAGCAATTAAGTGCTGACCTCAGCAGATTGCACTGTTTTCTTTTTTTTATTAACTTTATTGAGATGTCACACAGACATTTAAAAAAAAGTTTGATTGCCAGCCGTGCAGTGAGAGGCAGTAGACTGTCCCCATGCAGTACTTTTTTTCAGCACATCATGCCCGTACACCACTGCAACGCAGGAGTGTGAACTGGGCACGAAGGAGACAAGGCATTTGTCTTATCCATTGTGACAGACCCAACCAGGACAAGGGCTTTTGGAAAGGACTAGGGGCAAGTCTCCTACCCACTGATTATGGCCCATGGAGAGAGCAGATCATTCTTTAACCACTTGCTGTCATGAAAAGGTTCACCCGTTGGTGGCGCTATTGGTCTTTTGGATCGCAGTACCAGTGTCCACCAGCGGGTGTCTTCCAACACCTAGGACCTGTAATAAGAGGACTCACCTGCTGGTGGCACTGTTGCATCCTTGGGCCGAAGAACCAGTGTCCACCAGCGGGTGTATTCCGGCAGTGTGGAGCAGGCATCACCCTCTGCGCTCAGGTGTAACGTGAGGTCAAATCACTGCAGTCTGATAAATACCCGGCAAGCCCTCACATCCTTGCCTTGGTGTTTCTCTCCCTGTGCCCTGATCTTGCTGCCTGTTATCTTGACCTTGAGCCTGCATCTGTCCTGACCTGATCCAATCCCTATCCTGAGCCCATCCTGGACCTGTCCCTCCTGTTTCCTGATTTCCCTGGAACCCTGCCCTGCAGCCTATCCATCCTCTCCCTGTCCTGTTGGTTCCCTGTCCTTTCCCATCTGACTGACCTCCTTGTGTATGACCTCGGCCTGGCTTTTGTTACGATTACGGTATTTCCCATCAATTTGTATATACCATTTGTTTGTGGGTCTGTGGTTGGTTTGCACTGTTTATATTTCATCTATTTGTCACCCATTTAATAAACACCATTATTTTTCACTTACCTGTGTTTCTGGTTTCTTCTGTGCAGTCCACACAGTCTGGTCTACTAAATCCCCTGATACTTGCCGACCAGTGCACGCCGATGTACATTGGCAGAATGGCACTGGCAGGCAAAAGGGCGTACAGGTACGTTCCCTTTAAGAAGTGATGACGTGAGCGCGTGCGCGCCGCCAGAGCCACGCGCCCGCCGCGGTCTCCGCGACTGTGACCGCGGGTACCGCGGACTCGATGTCCGGCGGGTGTCCGCAATCATGTCACAGAGAGGAGGAATGGGGAGATGCTTATGTACATAAAGCATTCCCCGTTCTGCCTAGTGACAGGACTGTGATCTACTGCTCTCTGTGATCGAGAGCAGTGATCACTGTCCTGTGTGTTCAAGCCCAGCCCCCTCACAGTTAGAAACACTCCCTAAGACACACTTAACCCCTTCACTGCCCCCTAGTGGTTAACCCTTTCGCTGCCAGTGTCATTTATACTGTGATCAATGCATTTTTAATCGCACTGATCGCTGTATAAATGACAATGGTCCCAAAAATGTGTCAAAAATGTCCATTGTGTCCGCCATAATGTCGCAGTCCCAATAAAATCGCAGATCGCTGCCATTACTAATAAAAAAAAAAATTTAAAATAAAAATGCTATAAAAACTATCCCCTATTTTGTAGACGCTATAAATTTTGCGCAAACCAATCAATATATGCTTGTTGCAATTTTTTTTTACCAAAAATATGTAGAAGAATACATATCAGCCTAAACTGAGAAAAAAAATAGTTTTTTTATATATTTTTGGGGGGTATTTATTATAGCAAAAAGTAAAAAATACTGGGTTTTTTTTCAAAATTGACACTCTTTTTTTGTTTATAGCGCAAAAAATAAAAACCGCAGAGGCAATCAAATACCACCAAAAGAAAGCTCTAGTTGTGGGAAAAAAAGGACGACAATTTTGTTCGGGTACAACGACGCACGACCGCGCAATTGTCAGTTAAAGCGACGCAGTGCCAAATCGCAAAAAGTGCTCTGGTCAGGAAGGGGGTAAAATCTTCCGGGGCTGAAGCAGTTAATGATGGGCAACCATGTAATGAACGCTGAGAGCGAGGCTTTGATTACTTCTCTGAATAAGGACATTAAAGCTTCCCTTCTGGAGTGGATGGAAAGGTGTAATATTATTCTTGTACAGGATAATGGTCAGAGGGAATATGGTGGCCCTCCGGTAGACTGGGTTGGAAAGGTTCCTTCACTTGGGACAGAATCATTTATCCATGATATCCCTCAAGAGACCTACTAATTCCACCTTTTCAGACTACTAGAACATTGTATGAGTTTGTCTCATAGACTGTTGTAGGCTGTTGCTGGCCAGGCTGAGATGGAGTGGGATCACTGTTTATGTTATATCATATGTGTCTCTCCCATTGTGTGCCTCCTAGGTGTGAATTCCCATTGTTAATTGCATTAATTAAGTCACCTATTTTTTCTGTCTGGCTAATTTGGCTAACTCTTGGAGGTTCCTACATGATGGGATTAGCCTTGTGTCAAACCTTCTTTGTTATCTATCCATTGTGTGATGTTTTGGGTAAATATTTGGTTTTATTGTTCATGTGGTGACTGACCTATTTTTGAAGTGTATAAAAACATGTAGACTTGCTGTGTACAATGCTTGGGGTAAAAAAGGGCTGGTATTAGCTCTCGGTCTGCCAGAAGGGTTTGGCAAGAAGGAGGCATTGTTTGGCGGAAGCACCTAAGTTGCACTGGAATAGGCGCCCAGCGAAATCCCACCACATCTGGCGCTTACTTTATCTGAAAGAACAGGACAGAATCTCTAAGCACCAGTGCCTCCACTCAATTGGGTCCTCTGGATAACAAGTGTGGTCCTAACTGAAAAAATGTCTTGTACAGTACCCGTGTAGAGTCAGCCTGAGGGTGGGTCAAGAGGGGGTTACATGTAGAAGGCAGGTACTTCAGCCCTGTTTATTAACCAACTTGTCTGAGATTAACCTGCTTTGTTGGTCACTTATCTTGTGTCAGGAACCATGAATCAGACTGAGACAGAAGTACAGTTAAATCACACTTGTTTAATAATAATTAAAAAAGGTAACAGAGTAAACGTAGTCAAAACATAGCCAGAGTTCAGGAACTGTAACGGATAGTCAGATAAGCCAAGACGTCAGGGAGCCAGATATGAGCGTAGTAGAACAGAAAGCAGGATCTGGAGCCAGGAGGAATGTCAGCCAAGCAAGCCTTTGACAGGTACACAGGAGAGCGTATCTAGAGATGTGACCAAGGTAAAGGCAGAGATCATGTGGACTGGACGGCTTAAATAGGCAAGACTGACGAGCAGGATATCATCAACAGGTGAGTCACTGTGGAGAGATAGGAGCCGACAATTAGCCGACAGCTGAGCAGCCAGCTTTGAGAAGGAAGGGCTGAGCCCAGCCCTGACACCTTGAACCCTTTATAAGTGCTACTAGATGTTTATATCTTATATTCTAAGCAGAGAGTAGCAATTATAACATGGGAAGAAGGCTGCTCCATCCCTCATACACTAGACAAAAGATATCTCCCATGGGACTTTGTTGCAGCAATAGAAATCACACGATTACAAATTGGTGTATAAAAAGTTAAAAAAAAATTGAACAACAGATTTAAAATTGACTGGTCTAGACACTTCACGTCCTGATCTTATACCATTCCTCTAATATACATATAATGCAGGGATATGTGAAATTATTAAAATTAATTCCATATCCACTAAGTCAATCTAACTCGTTTCAGCTTATATGAAGTCTTCCTCAGGGGCGAGGGTAGTGGAAGCAAGTCTACATACATCAAAAAAAGCAAAATGCATAATGAAATTTATACAAAATTTTACCAAATTGTACAAATTGTGATTTTACTATTTCCATATGACATTCAAAGCAATTATAATGCACATACAAAGATATGAATGTGACTGGATTTCTAGATCGACAGGTAATGGTTCAGTGGTGCAGACCATATGAGTCTCAGCCCAACCCAGACCTCAAGGCCCACAGAAGATCAATGGCTGTCAAGCAGAAGGCAACAGAGGCGGCTTGCTCGCATTCAATGAATTGTATCAAAGCAACATAGCACGAGCTGGAAAAACAACATAGCACGTCACTACGTTCGTAATTGTTGGCCAACAATTGTGTGGCCGTGTGTATGCAAGACAAGTTTGGGCCAACACTCTTCAGACAAAATTCCACAGTTTTGTTGGCCAACAATCTGATCGTGTGTACGAGGCTTTTGAGGCCACAAAATATATGTATATCGCTAGATCAGTGGTTCTCAACTCCTGTCCCCAGGACCCACTAACATGCCAGGTTTTAAGTATTACCTTGGGGAGATTCAAACTAGAATGCTGCAATCACTGAGCAGCAAATGATATCACCTGTGATGTATTTCAGTTATCTTGCAAACCTATACTAGAAATATTCCTGCGCTACCCAATTGGAAAAAGAAAGAAGGAAAAAAGGATAAAAGCTGGAGCACACGTATGCGACTGGACAGCTGCACGCACCGAAAAAGGGCCAAGCATAAACCCTAAAATAAACAGAAATGAAAGAGGGGGGGGGTGCTGCGCTAGCCAGAAAAAATGCTGTGGTCAATTCCTATATGCTAATAGCTCGTAACACATAAAATCGCATAATAAATAAAACTGGAATAAAATCACATAGGTTTATGTTAACACTAAAAACCTTGTGAAATTGTGATAATAAACATCATGTGTTATTAAAAAGAAATGTGTAAAGACATCTACATGTGAATATCTCTAAAATACATAAATACATATGGAAAATAGAAAATGAAAATCAAAAACGTATCCTTATAAATTGTGCAAAACATATGATATAGAGTGCCAGTGCTTAAGGTGACCTAAATATCTCTATTCAGGCAAATCAATCCAAAAAATAATCCAAAAAATAATATAAATAAGTGGCATAATAATAGTAAAATGTCCCAACAGTGGTGATTATAAATTACTGTGCTAATCTGCAATTAAAATGGTAAATGACATGCCAATGAGTGCAGCAAACTTAAGGTGCAAGTGTAAAAGTCATTTAAGGTGCACAAAAAAAGTTCTTGGTGCTTAAATAAAACAGCAGTGGGGTGTCTGGGATGCAGTTCACTCTGTGTCCTCTTCGTGCATAATACACTAATGTAGGTAGTGGCCCCTTACCTAGCGGTGCTAGGTCAACCGCAAAATTGTAGCTAAACCGCAAGCTCCTGAGCCTCAATTGCGTCCCTATATCCACGCTTGCCGGCGTTGAATGATCCTAATGGCAGCTGGGTACAAGTGGCTATGGTCCTAGCTGGGGTCCTGGACCAGCGCGGGTCCTAGCTCGGCCTCCACATCTCAGGTGTATATATAAATGGATATGCAGGACAAAGGTACTTGATAGTGAAGTATGTTTTAAACAGGGGGCGCTTTATTTGAAATCATGTAAATGTACTCACATAAAACAGTGTGTAGAAAAAACCTTTCTCCTACGAGCAGCGAGCTCGTTCTGTTTACAGCAATGTGAAAAAGCCTATTCCATCCCTACGCGTGACGTCACCGACCACGTGACTTCTTCAGGGGATGAACAAAATAGGCTTATTGTGGTCATAAATAGTCTCTCCCATAGAGATTAATGGGTGGCCATTTTCTCGTAGCCGCGCCGGCCATTACTCGGTATCTTATGTGCGCGGCCATTTTCTGGGTTAGTAAAGACTGAATTATCATACCAAAGCAGATAGATACCGGATTGGCTGTATGTTTCCATGGTTGTATGTTACGTTAATCATGAATACAGCCTAATTATATAGAGGGGGACCTATTTAGCCTGGTAAAACATGTATAAAAAATATTAATAAAAGGTTAACTCTCGCTGTGTCGGAAGTTAAAAAATGGCAATTTATTGGAGACTGCCACTATAGTGCATTAACAAATGATAAATAAATACTTTAATTCATTAAAAATATTTTTTAAATATTAGAAGATCTATTAGATAAAAATTCATTATTAGTAGATATAAAAAAAGTAGTAGTAAAATAAGGATCACTGAAATATCCAATAGAATTAAAATAAAATAAAATAGAGGATCCGCGGAAGGATGATGGAATGGGCTTTTTCATTTCATATATAAGTATGCCCTTACATAATGTCTCATGTAGATACATACAATCTGGACTAAAGTGCAACTCTAAGGGGAGGGGGGGAGGGTAAAAAAGAGGGGGTTAAAAAGGGGGAGGGGAAGGGGAGGGGGGGGGAAGAGGGGGAGAGGGGGGGGATTTGTGTATAAATGTGACAATATAACACAACGTGTACTGATATTATATGGTGTTTTTAAAAAAGGTTGCCAAGGGCATTAAAAGAGAGAGAGAGAGGGCCAAGACATATTCCTAGAGGTATAGTAAAAGTAAATAGAGAGATGGTAGTGTACACTACTGTTTAAAAGTCGCTTAAAAAACAGTGCAAATCAAATTCGGTATTCAAACCTCTGGGTGCAAAAGTATCTAAGGTGTATATCCACTTGGATTCAAGCTGGCTAAGGGTCCTAACCTTATGTCCCCCCCGCCAGTGCCTAACATACGGTTCAATTCCCCAAAATTTTAATTGTGTGGGGTCTTTATTGTGACACAGCAAGAAGTGTTTAGATACACTGTGTTTGTCATACCCGTTCAGAATGTTGTTCACATGTTCCTTAATCCTTACCTGAAGTGGTCTTTTTGTGCGGCCTATATACTGTAGGCCGCAACTACATTCTAGGGAGTATACCGCTCCTTCCGTGTTACAACAGATAAATTCTTTTATTTCGTATGTCTCTCCTGTACTGGTCGACATGTAATGGAACTTATTCTCATTGGGACGCCTGGTTCTCAAACATGCAAAGCACCTTTTACAAGGGAAGAAACCATTCCGAGTAAAGAAGGAAATTGCTTTCTTTCTCTCTATTTACTTTTACTATACCTCTAGGAATATGTCTTGGCCCTCTCTCTCTTTTAATGCCCTTGGCAACCTTTTTTAAAAATACCATATAATATCAGTACATGTTGTGTTATATTGTCACATTTATACCCAAATCCCCCCCCTCCCCTTCCCTTCCCCCCCCCCTTTTAACCCCCCCTTTTTTACCCTCCCCCCCTCCCCTTAGAGTTGCACTTTAGTCCAGATTGTATGTATCTACATGAGACATTATGTAAGGGCATACTTATATATGAAATGAAAAAGCCCATTCCATCATCCTTCCGCGGATCCTCTATTTTATTTTATTTTAATTCTATTGGATATTTCAGTGATCCTTATTTTACTACTACTTTTTTATATCTCCTAATAATGAATTTTTATCTAATAGATCTTCTAATATTTTTTAAATATTTTTAATGAATTAAAGTATTTATTTATCATTTGTTAATGCACTATAGTGGCAGCCTCCAATAAATTGCCATTTTTTAACTTCCGACACAGTGAGAGTTAACCTTTTATTAATATTTTTTATACATGTTTTACCAGGCTAAATAGGTCCCCCTCTATATAATTAGGCTGTATTCATGATTAACGTAATAAACAACCACGGAAACATACAGCCAATCCGTTATCTATCTGCTTTGGTATGATAATTCAGTCTTTACTAACCCAGAAAATGGCCGCGCACATAAGATACCGAGTAATGGCCGGCGCGGCTACGAGAAAATGGCTGCCCATTAATCTCTATGGGAGAGACTATTTAAGACCACAATAAGCCTATTTTGTTCATCCCCTGAAGAAGTCACGTTATTGGTGACGTCAGGCGTAGGGACGGAATAGGCTTTTTCACATTGCTGGAAACAGAACGAGCTCGCTGCTCGTAGGAGAAAGGTTTTTTCTACACACTGTTTTATGTGAGTACATTTACTTATGATTTCAAATAAAGCGCCCCCTGTTTAAAACATACTTCACTATCAAGTACCTTTGTCCTGCACATCCATTTATATATACACCTGAGATGTGGAGGCCGAGCTAGGACCCGCGCTGGTCCAGGACCCCAGCTAGGACTATAGCCACTTGTACCCAGCTGCCATTAGGATCATTCAACACCGGCAAGCGTGGATATAGGGACGCGATTGAGGCTCAGGACCTTGCGGTTGCGGTTGACCTAGCACCGCTAGGTAAGGGGCCACTACCTACATTAGTGTATTATGCACGAAGAGGACACAGAGTGAACTGCATCCCAGACACCCCACTGCTGTTTTATTTAAGCACCAAGAACTTTTTTTGTGCACCTTAAATTACTTTTACACTTGCACCTTAAGTTTGCTGCACTCGTTGGCATGTCATTTACCATTTTAATTGCAGATTAGCACAGTAATTTATAATCACCATTGTTGGGACATTTTACTATTATTATGCCACTTATTTATATTATTTTTTGGATTATTTTTTGGATTGATTTGCCTGAATAGAGATATTTAGGTCACCTTAAGCACTGGCACTCTATATCATATGTTTTGCACAATTTATAAGGATACGTTTTTGATTTTCATTTTCTATTTTCCATATGTATTTATGTATTTTAGAGATATTCACATGTAGATGTCTTTACACATTTCTTTTTATTAACACATGATGTTTATTATCACGATTTCACAAGGTTTTTAGTGTTAACATAAACCTATGTGATTTTATTCCAGTTTTATTTATTATGAGATTTTATGTGTTACGAGCTATTAGCATATAGCAATTGACCACATACGGAGATTTACAGCATTTTTTCTGGCTAGCGCAGCACCCCCCCTGTTTCATATCTTGCAAACCTGGCCTGTTAGTGGGTCCTGAGGACAGGAGTTGAGAACCTCTGCGCTAGATTAACCACAGCAAAAGAGGAGCAATCGCCTATAAAGCCCTATAGTCAAACAAGAAAAAGAAAAGCTGTAGAGGGACATTCAAAGTTTAAATTTGTTGAGAGAAAAAGGGCTTTTTCATACTCACATCCAACATTGGTTGACAGCATGGACTCAACTGGCTGAATGTGGGAAGGGAGGGAGCTCTATATATATGGTGATGCAAGTCTGCTTGATTGCTCCCAGCTGAAGCCATTAGCATGGCGCCACCCCCCACCCCCCCCAGAAGCATGGATGACTGCAGCTGCTGACATCATGCGCTCCAAGCAGTGCAGCCAAAATACATAATAACCATGCATGCGGAACTCCGCGGAGACACAATGGGGACACCAACAGCATGGACATGTGCCCAAAAATCACCCACGAGAGTGATCAAGCAGGCAGAAAGGCAAGAAGGGGAGAGCTCCTCCATTGGACAGACACAAACCCCCCCACGTCCACGCTGGGGGACCCAAGATGAGCCACCTCAAGCAGCCACACCAAATGAGCCAAAAAACCTGAGATCACATAGATACTAACAATATTAAATCTTGCAAGATTTATTGGATATTATTCAAAAAACCCACAATTAGAAAATCTTAAAACTGGGACAAAAGATATTTGAAAATAAAGGTGACAAAAGAAAGGTCTTATATTCTTAGTCCTCCGTTTATTTTATGGGCTTACTTAGTCACCTCTTGTATTTCTTCCTATTCTTGCACCCTTCTAGTAACAAGTTGTATATGTCTTCTAAATCAGGGATCTCCAAACTTTCCAAACAAAGGGCCAGTTTACTGTCCTTCAAACTTTAGAAGGCCGGACTGTGGCCAGTGGGAGTAGAAAATAACCTGGTGTCAGCTGCAGTAAACAATGCCCCATCTTTGGAATTAGGGGGAGATATAGTGCCCCACCATTGGAGTCAGTGGGAGGAATAGTGCCTCATCATTGGTGCCAGTGGGAGAAGTAGTGCCCCATCATTGGTGCCAGTGGGAGGAACTATGCCCCACTGTTGTTGGCAGTGGGGGGAATAATGTCCCAAGGGCTATTAAAAGCACGGAGACCACTGGTCTAAACTGGTGCAAAACCCTAAAGTAATGAATATTCTGGTTTATTGATGTACTCTTTGGCCACCGACTGCTACCTCTGTTATCTGCTTTGAAATGGTATGTGTGTGTGCACATATATTTATTTGAGATTAAGTTTAATAAAACATGGTTATACCTAATGTATCTAATATATATTCTCTTAGAGAGGTTGCTCTCTCCTGATTCCATGAAAGATCCTGAGGAAACATTCTTGTGAAACGCATCAACCTTTTGGAGTTTTCAAAACATTGGAGTTACAGTATGTACAACCATGTAAACTGTACAATTGTATGAATCTGATCATGAGAGATGTAACCATTGGCTTGGGATTTGTTTCCTTTTATGATTTTAATTTTGGTATATTTTTCTTGGAATAAAAATGAATTATATTTCATACAATTGTGTCATCTCAAGTACCAGAAAAGTCTGTTTTTCTTTTTCTTTTTGTTTTGTTGATAGTGTAAAAGAGCATAGATTTAAAACAGACTCAACAAAACACATGTATACTAATGGTTTTTATTTAACAGATCCAAAGCAAAAAAGGAGGGGGAGTAATTTTTTTTTTTTTTTTTACCTTCTGTTAATTCTGCGTCATGCTTAGCCCACATCCTCTCCACCATGTCACCCTCATCATCTAATAGTGAACTAGACACGTCTTAAGCATAAGTTGTGGGTATTCTTCTTACGAAACTCAGTTGTGGGTGATATATATGACCACAGGTAGTCATTTTCAGTATTCAGTAAGGAACTGATCTATTCTGTGGCTTTAAAACAGTATTAAACCCAAAGTAAACATGTATTATATTGCAATTTACCAATACTTATGCCGCGTACACACGATCTGAAATTCCGCCAGCAAAACTCTGATGAGAGCTTTTGGTCTGAAATTCCAACGGTGTGTATGCTCCATCGTTCTTTTCATGGCGGAATTCCCACCAGCAAAGGATTGAGAGCAGGTTCTTTATTTTCCCGTCGGAAAAAGTTCCTATCTGAAATTCTGTTTGTCTGTATACAATTTTGACGTGCAAAAAACGACGCATGTTCATAATCAAAAGACGGAATCGCTCGGTCTGGTAAAACTAGCATTCATAATGGAGATGGCAAATCAAGATCTCCTTTTTTTTTGATTATTTTAAAATTATTTTCTAGTGATCTTGTCAGAAAACCATCACAAATCCCTGGTTCCCGTGTGCCAGCTGGACGTACGGTAAGAACGAGCGAGCCCCGGACTAGGGCACGCACGTAATGCGATCGTAAGAACAAGGGCACATCAGCGCGTGCACGCTCGCACGCCAACGAATCACGGCGCAAGGCGCCCTATTTAAACGATCAGCAGAATAGCATCAGTGCTGGATTGTCTCAGCTTGTTCCTGAACCCCTGCTGTTGCCTTGTTTACTTGACCCTGATCTTGAACCTCTGCCTGCCTCGACCACCCTCTCAGATCATCCCTACATCTCTGCCTGCCTTGCTTCCTGTACTGAACCCGGCTTGAACTCCTGACTACGGCTCTGTCTCCCGATTCTGTACCTCGCTGCCAGTTTGTTGCCAACCTCCGCCAGTCCCTGACTACGAATCTGCCTGCCGATTGTGTACCTCGCTGCCAGCACGTTGCCAACCCCTGCCTGCCTTTGACCCTGCAAGTTCCTCTGCTGGACCTTTTATGAAATCCATCCAGTGATCAGTATCCCAGCTTCCTTCCGAAGACTTCCGTGTTCCTGATCCTGCCAGCAGGCACCTGCACCCTTCCGCCGCCCTAGCAACCCTGTCCCAACTCCAGGGGTGCTAGGAACGGGACCGTGCAAAAGGCCACCCTCGTCATTTCAGACTCCACTGTAAGGTATGTGACAGTACAATCCAGCCACATGGAGTCTGAAAGGGGGGCCTCAGCTATGGACGCTCTGTGTCAACAGATTGCAAATCTCACTCAAGCAGTCCAGGGCCTGCAAGATGGCTACCAGCGACTCGAACAACGAGTGGAGTCTCTCTCTCCAAGCACCTCAGCACCTCGAACCGCAGCACCTACATCATCAGTTCCAGTTTCTACACCCACAGTAGTGGTGCCACCCCCAGAACCATGAGTTCCTGCTCCATAGAAATGTATGGGTGACTGCAGCAAATTCTGTGCTTTCAGGAATGCCTGCCATTTGTACTTCTTGCTTCAGCCCCGCACCTTTTCTTTGGAAAGTACCAAGGTGGGGTTCATCATTTCATTACTACAGGGAGAACCTCAGACCTGGGCTCATCATTTACTGGAACAAGCCAGTCCCTTGCTGAGTACCATGGACTCTTTTTTGGATGAGATGGCCAAACTGTATGATGATCCCCAGCGTACCACCACAGCCGAAGCCAGCCTCCACACCCTCCAGCAGGGTCGCAGGCCCGTGGAGGATTATGTTACCGACTTTAAACGGTGGAGTTCCGACACACAATGGAATGACGCCACTCTCCCCGTTTTCAATTCCGTTTAGGGCTTTCGGAGGCACTCAAGGATGAACTAGCTCGTGTGGGGATCCCCGATTCCCTCGAAGAACTGATTCAACTGTCCATTCAGATCGATCGCTGGCTGAGGGAGCGAAGATCTGAAAGGACCAGCCAGTACCGGCCCATGTGGATGCTACCCAGGGTACCCAGTCGCCTACCTACCTCCACACCAGCACTATCTGCTCCTACCACTGAACCTCCAGAATCAATGCAGTTGGGCTTGCTTCGTGCACCCTTGACACCAGAAGAAAAATAACGCCGTCGTATGAATAATCTCTGTCTCTACTGTGGGGGAGCCGGTCATTACGCCAATATGTGTCCCAACAAGACCCGTAAGTGTGACTCTCCTCCTCTTGATCGTTATGCATTAACTCTAGCAAGAACAACTCACATTGCTGTTCCTGTCTCTCTACAGCTTCCAGAAGGGGTGCTTCAGATCCAGGCCATAATTTATTCCGGTGCCTGCAGCTGCTTCATTGACCGTGCCTTTGCCCTGCAACACAACATTCCGCTACGATCGAAGCAACATAAACTGTTCATCCGATTAGCTGATGGGTCCAACATCAAATCTGGGCCTATCTTTCAAGAAACCCAACCTTTGCCTGCCGATATCTCACCCAACCACCAAGAACTGTTGTGCCTGGACGTTATATCTTCACCACTTTTTCCAATCATTCTCGGAATGCCATGGTTGCAAGCACACAACCCACAGATAGACTGGACAACTGGCAAGGTAGTCTTTCAGTCCTCCTACTGTCTCAATAACTGTCTCCAGATCCTCCACCACACAGCTCCAGTTATTGGGTGTCTAAAACCAGTATCCGAATCCCAAGACCTTGTCCCATCCGTGTACCATGATTTCCTGGATGTCTTCGACAAGCAAAAAGCAGATACTCTTCCCCCCCACCGGGCCTACGATTGCCCGATTGAACTTTTACCAGGGGCAGAAATCCCGTTTGGGAGGATCTTTCCTCTGTCAGAACCTGAACTCGCAGTCCTAAAGGACTATGTGAATGAGAACCTCAAGAAGGGGTTCATCCGACACTCAATGTCACCAGCTGGGACAGGAATATTCTTTGTTGAAAAGAAAGACCATTCGCTCCATTCATGTGTGGATTACAGAGAGTTAAACCGGATTACCGTTAAAAATTGCTACCCCTTGCCTCTGATTCCAGAATTGCTCCAGAGACTCCGCTCCGCAAGAGTATTTACCAAATTGGATTTACGAGGTGCTTACAATCTGATCAGAATCAGGGAGGGAGACGAGTGGAAAACGGCCTTCCGGACTCGTTTTGGCCACTTTGAATACCTCGTGATGCCCTTCGGATTATGCAACGCTCCAGCAACCTTCCAGCATTTCGCAAATAATATTTTCAGAGACTTTCTAGATCTATTCATGATTGTCTATCTAGACGATATTTAATTTTCTCAGCCTCCCTAGATCTTCATCGTGTCCATGTGAAACAAGTCCTTCTGAGGTTAAGACAAAATGGACTCTATGTCAAGGCCGAGAAATGCGAATTTGAACGGCAGACCATCCACTTCCTCGGACTGGTGATTTCTACAGGAGGTATGGCAATGGATCCTCAAAAAGTCGCAGCTATAACGTCCTGGCCACCTCCCACTGATAAGAAAGGGGTACAACGGTTCGTCGGCTTCTCTAATTTCTACAGAAAATTCATTAAAAACTTCTCCGCTATCATCATGCCCATCACTCAGCTCACCAAGAAACAGAACCGTTTTCAATGGACGGAGGCAGCCCAAGCTGCTTTTGATAAGTTAAAGGGACTTTTTACCTCAGCCCGGTTATTAAAGCACCCTGACCCCGCTCTTCCATACATCCTGGAGGTGGATGCCTCAGAGAGCGCCGTAGGGGCCATCCTGTCCCAGCGCCAAGGACCCAAGGCTCTAATGCACCCTGTGGCCTTCTTCTCAAAGAAGTTGGGACCTTCAGAAAGGAACTATGATGTGGGGGACCGAGAACTGTTGGCAATTAAATTGGCTCTAGAAGAGTGGCGGTACCTCTTGGAAGGAGCAACACACCCAATACTGATCTTCCCGGATCACAAAAATTTGGAATACCTCAGGACCGCCAAACGCCTCAGGCCCAGACAAGCAAGGTGGGCTCTTTTCTTTTCACACTTTAACTTCCACATAACCTACCGGCCCGGCTCCAAGAATGTGAAACCTGACGCGTTATTGCGTATGTTTACAGAGGTTGAAGTTCCACCTCAAACAGATACTATCCTACAGGCTGGAAATTTTCTACTTATTTAAACCGACTTAATGTCACAGATCCGTCAAGCATCCAGGGAATTCTCTTTGTCTCCAGATACAGACCTTCAGGAGAATGATGGGCTCTATAGGCGGGGTAATAAAATTTTCATACCACAGAATTTACGTGCTACCATCCTACAGGTGTGTCATGACTACCCACTGGCCGGCCATTTTGGGGGATACAAAACCATGGATTTGATCCGGAGGCATTTCTGGTGGCCTAGTTTAGCAAAGGACTGCAGGAAATATGTGGGCTCATGTTCAATCTGTCTCAGGAACAAGAACAGTAAAAACAAAGCATGGGGACTATTAAGGTCTCTACCCATTCCTGAGAGACCCTGGGATAAAATCGCAATGGACTTTATCGTAGAGCTTCCTCCATCAGAGGGGTTCTCATCTATCTTTGTAGTGGTAGACCGCCTCTCCAGGATGTCACATTTCATCCCTATGAAAGGGACCCCATCAGCAACTAAAACTGCTAAAGTCTTCGTTAAAGAGGTTGTTAGACTGCATGGAATCCCTAGTGACATCGTCTCGGATCGAGGAGTACAGTTTACTTCAAGATTTTGGAAAGCACTGTGCGAAAGCCGGGCATCAAACTCAACTTCTCTTCGGCTTATCATCCCCAGTCCAACGGACAGACTGAGCGTACCAACCAATACCTGCGTTGCTTTACCTCCTTCTCCCAGGAAGATTGGGCCTCACTTCTGCCGCTGGCAGAGTTTGCATTTAATAACTCTGCTCATACCGCCACCAACCAGTCACTCTTCTTCTCCAATTACGGGTTTCATCCTTCCTTTTTGCCAACATTGATTCCGGACTCTCCTTTGCCTGCAGTTCAGGACAGATTAAATTACTTTGCTACCAATAACCAGGTGTTAAAGGATACCATTGCCAAAGCACAAGAGGTTAATAAGAGGTTCTTTGACAGGAAGAGAAGAGGAGAACTGGATTTGAAGGTTGGTGATCGTGTGTGGCTGTCAACTTTGAATCTTGAAAACTTACCTGTCCATCCAGGAAATTGGGACCTAAATACTAGGACCTTTTCCGGTCAAGAGAAAAATTAATCCAGTGGCTTATGAACTCGAACTTCCCGACTCATTTAAGATTCACCCTGTGTTTCATACCTCCTTGTTGAAGCCTGATGTGGTTAATCCCTTTCCAGGTCATGAAAGAGGGCCCCCAGAGGCAATAATGGTGGATGGAGAAGAAGAGTTCGAAATTGAGACCATTGTAGATTGCAGGAGAAGGCGGGGACAGAATCAACATTTAATTAAATGGAAGGGTTTTGGTCCAGAAGAAAACTCCTGGGAACCAGAAGCGAACTTCCATGCCCCAAGACTTATACAAGCCTTTCATCATTCTCATCCGGAAAGGAGGTCTCAGGTGGGCATCCAGAGGCTGCCCTTAAGGAGGGGGCAATGTCAGAGAACCATCACAAACGCTCCTTCCTGTGTGCCAGCCGGACGTACGGTAAGAGCGAGCGAGCCCCGGACTAGGCACGCACGTAATGCAATTGTAACAAGGGCACGTCAGCGCGTTCACGCTCGCACGCCAACAAATCACGGCGCAAGGCGCCCTATTTAAACGATCAGCAGAATAGCATCAGTGCTGGATTGTCTCAGCTTGTTCCTGAACCCCTGCTGTTGCCTTGTTTACTTGACCCTGATCTTGAACCTCTGCCTACCTCGACCACCCTCTCGGATCATCCCTACATCTCTGCCTGCCTTGCTTCCTTTACTGAACCCGGCTTGAACTCCTGACTACGGCTCTGTCTCCCGATTCTGTACCTCGCTGCCAGTTTGTTGCCAACCTCCGCCAGTCCCTGACTACGAATCTGCCTGCTGATTGTGTACCTCGCTGCCAGCACTTTGCCAACCCCTGCCTGCCTTTGACCCTGCAAGTTCCTCTGCTGGACCTTTTCTGAAATCCATCCAGTGATCAGAATCCCAGGTTCCTTCCGAAGACTTCCGTGTTCCTGATCCTGCCAGCAGGCACCTGCACCCTTCCGCCGCCCTAGCAACCCTGTCCCAACCTCCAGGGGTGCTAGGACCGGGACCGTGCAAGAGGCCACCCTCGTCATTTCAGACTCCGCTGTAAGGTACGTGACAGATCTCCATATTTTTGTTTTTGTGTGTCATGTTACCACAACAACATTATTATATTGTATTTTTTAGCCTCAAGGAGGTTGTTGTTGGTGTCCCTTGTTAAGTTGACATTGTATTTTAGAAATGTACCTTCCTATTCACAAACAAACTGTCCTTTTTTAATAAAAACACATAGGCAAGTATTTGTTGAAAACAAAATTACCATTTATTATGGGTAACAAAAGAAAGAGGGAAGGCAACGCTGGAGAAACTGCAAATATTTGCAAAGCCTTTGGACCCCAGGGCAGACATCAACTATTTGAAAAAGAAAATTGGTAGCCTGAGGAGTCAATACAATAGGGAGCACAATCTGGTCCTGGACTCCAAGAGATCAGGAACAGCAGCAGATGACATATATGTCCCCAGGCTGTGGTACTACAACAGCCTGCGTCTTCTGTCAGACCAGACTGAACCCACTTCTTCCTGGATGGAAGGCCCAGGTTGGTCCTCGGAAGCCTCAGCTGGGGTGGAAGGAAATGTGGAAAGTGATGCCCTCACTTCAGTCTTACAGAAAACGCATTTTGTTGTAGTACCACAGACGGGGTACATACATGTCTGCTGCTGCTGCTCCTGACCTCTGGGATTACGCTCCTTCTTGTATGTGCTCCTCAACCTACCAATTTTCCTGTCCAAAAAATCGCTGTCTGCGTTGGGGACCTCCGTCTTCACAAATTCCAGCAGTTTCTCCAGCACTGCCTTCCTAGCTGGTCGGTTATGGTATAAATTATGTTTGACTTGCCACAAACTGGGCAGCTCCCTGGACCTATGTATACACTGTCTCATAAACTCCAGCTTTTTGAACGGATTCATTATTTCTGTAAGACAAAAAACAAGAGAAAAACCCTAATGTTAGGCTAAACTCTCATAATCTTATCACAATTAGGGATGAGCCAAACACCCCTCGGTTTGGTTCGCACCAGAACCTGCGAACGGACCTAAAGTTCGCGTGAACTTTAGAACCCCGTTAAAGTCTATGGGATTCGAACATTCAAAATCAAAAGTGCTAATTTTAAAGGCTAATATGCAAGTTATTGTCCTAAAAAGGGTTTGGGGACCTTGGTCCTGCCCCAGGGGACATGTATCAATGCAAAAAAAAGTTTTAAAAGCGGCTGTTTTTTCGGGAGCAGTGATTTTAATGATGCTTAAAGTGAAAAAAAAATGAAATATTCCTTTAAATATTGTACCTGGGGGGGTGTCTATAGTATGCCTGTAAAGTGGCGCTTGTTTCCAGTGTTTAGAACAGTCCCTGCACAAAATGACATTTGTAAAGGAATAAAAGTCATTTAAAACTGCTTGCGGCTTTAATGTAATGTCGGGTCCCGGCAATATGGATGAAAATCAGTGCGACAAACAGCATGGGTACCCCCCCCCCCCCCCCGAAGTCCATTACCAGGCCCTTTGGGTCTTGTATGGATATTAAGGGAAACTCCGCACCCATATTAAAAAAAGGAAAGGCGTGGGGCCCCCAGGCCCTATATACTCTGAACAGCAGTATACAAGCGGTGACAAGACAGGGACTGTAGGTTTGTTGTTAAGTAGAATCTGTTTGTAATTTTGAACTGATACATTTTTAAAGTGTAGCTCCAGCCAAAAAATCTATTTTTAAGCTTTTTGGAAAACATGGGGAAGGGTTATCACCCCTGTAACATTTGTTTTGCTGTCTGTGCACCTCTTCAGAAGATTTCACCTCACTTTCTGTCCCAATGACAAATGTTTTTTGAAAATTTGGGGTTTTTAGAGAAACAAGTATTGGTGATAAAGCATTAGTGGAGAGGAGACACGTTTTTCCCATATTAACTCTTACAGGAGAGAATTTCCCATCCTAGGGGTAGATTTCACCTCGCTTCCTGTTGTCTGCTTCCGTTTGTAAGTAGGAGTCGTTTGTAAGTTGGATGTTTGAAAGTAGGGGCCTGCCCTATATACTCTGCAGAAATTGGGGCCTTAGGTGTTGGTGTTGCCATAACACTGTAAGTCCTCACAGTTACTCTTGGTGGGTGATGGAACGGGCCCTCCTGTGAAATATTATATCAAGAATTCTAATTACATGCACCTGTTGAACAGGGGCAGAAAAATTGGGCCTTTGGTGGTGGTGGTGTTGCCACAACACTGTAAGCCCTCACAGTTACTCTTGCTGGGCGCAGCAATGGGCCCTGCTGTGAAATATTAGATCAAGAATTGTAATTACATGTCCCTGGGGCAGAAAAATTGGGCCTTAGGCACTGGTGCCACAACACTGCAACCCCTCACAGATGCTATAGTTGGAGCGCAGGAATGAGCCCTGCTGCAAAGTATTGCATCAAAAATTGTAATTACATGTCCCTGTTAAACAGGGGCTGAAAAATTGGGCCTTGGCCACTGGTGGCGGTGCCCAGAACCAAAAATGTTCTTACAAGCTATCAGCATGAAACTTGAGGAGAAAGAGGATTGTCACTCAGCATAACAGGATAGTCACTCAGCATCAGCATAGTCAGTCTTGAAGGGATCTCACATTAAAAAAAAATTATTCGGTTACATCAGCATCAGGTGCTTGGTAGCTGGTGATCCAAGACTGATTCATTTTTATGAAGGTCAGCCGATTGACCGATTCGGTGGATAGGCACTGAATGTGCGTTCCGAAAGAACGCTGGATGCAGGACAGGCCAGTAGCCCAATTGCATACTGTGCAAGCTCTGGCCAGTGATCCATCCTCAAGACCCAGTAACCCAGAGGATTTTCGGTGGGAAAGGTGTCCAAGTATGATCTTGCCCCTAGGTAATCCTGCACCATGTGAATCAGACGCTGGCGATGGTTGCTGGAACTAATCATACCTTGGGGCTGCGGACTAAAAAATTGTCTGAACGCATCGGTCAGACGGCCACCTTCTCCACCGCTCCTTCTGTGACTGACCAAAACCTCAGCAACACATTGTCCAGGAAGACTAAGAAATTGTAACCTCCCAGACTCTGGATACGCGTTGCACAAACATTTCTGCAAGGCCCCCCAAAGATGTTTCATCCTCTGCTCCCTCTGCGATGGCAAGATAAGGTCCGCAACCTTACCCTTGTAACGTGGATCAAGGAGGGTTGCCAGCCAGTAATGATCCCTCCCCTTGATACCACGAATACGAGGATCCTTCCGCAGGCTTTGTAGGATCAGGGAGGTCATGCAGCATTGGTTTGCTGAGGCATTCAGTCCAGAGTCCTCTGGGTCACTAAGGACGACATGATCCGCAGTCACCTCCTCCCAGCCATGTACAAATCCATGGGTTTCTTCGGACTTTAAATGATCCCTTGAAGACTGCTGCTGATGCTGAGTGCCAGGCTCCACCTCCATGCTGACACAATCCTCCTCCTCCTCCTCTTCCTGTGTGATCGGCGGGCACACAGGAACACTGTCTAGATAAAGGGGGCCTTGAGAGGTAAGGAATTCCTCCTCTTCCTCCCTCTGTTCTGCCTCAAGTGCCCTGTCCATTATTCCAAGCAGCGTGTGCTCCAACAGGTGGAAAAGAGGGACAGTGTCACTGATGCATGCACTGTCACTGCTCAACATCCTTGTGGCCTCCTCAAATGGTGACAGGACAGTGCATCCATCCCTGATCATAGCCCACTGGCGTGGGGAAAAAAACAAGCTCCCCTGACCCTGTCCTGGTGCCATAGTCACATAGGTACTCATTGATGGCCCTCTGCTGCATGTGTAGCCGCTGCAGCATGGCCAACGCTGAGTTCCACCTGGTGGGCATGTCACAGATTAGGCGGCTCTTGGGCAGGTTAAATTCCTTTTGGAGGTCTGCCAGCCGAGCACTGGCATTATATGACCTGCGGAAATGCACACAGACTTTCCTGGCCTGCCTCAAGACATCCTGTAAGCCCGGGTACCTGCCCAAGAACCGCTGCACCACCAAGTTAAGGACGTGAGCCAAACAGGGCACATGGGTCAGTTGTCCCTGTCAGAGGGCAGAGAGAAGGTTGGTGCCATTGTCGCAAACCACCATTCCTGGCTTAAGCTGGCGTGGTATCAACCACCTCTGAACCTGCCCCTTCAGAGCTGACAGAATCTCTGCCCCAGTGTGGCTCCTGTCCCCCCAGCACACCAGCTCAAGCACCGCATGGCATCTTTTTGCCTGCGTGCTTGTGTAGCCCCTTGAACGCCTACGGAGCACCGCTGGTTCCGAGGACAAATCAGCACAGGAAGAGGCCATGGAGGAAGAAGAAGAGGAGGGGGTGGGGGAGAGAGGTGTGGCAGAATCACCACTAGCAGAATTTTGAAGGCGTGGTGGCGGAACAACCTCCAACACTACACCCTGTCCTGCATCCGTCCCAGCTGCCAGAAGAGTCACCCAGTGAGCGGTGAAAGATAGGTAACATCCCTGTCCATGCCTGCTGGACTGTGAGTCAGCGGTAGTATGTACCTTACCACTGACCGCCCTGTCCAGCGAGGCCAAGACATTGCCTTGCACATGCCGGTAGAGAGCCGGAATCTCCTTCCATGAGAAAAAGTGGTGTTTGGGAACCTGCCACTGAGGAACTGCACATTCCACAAACTCACAGAAGGGGGCAGAGTCTACCAACTGAAAAGGCAGCAGTTGACGTCTAGCAATTTAGCCAAGCTAGCATTCAACCGCTGGGCATGTGGATGGCTGGGAGTGAACTTCTTTCGGCAGTGCAGCAGCTGGGGCAGGGAAATTTGCCAGGTACAATCTGACGTCGGTCTATTGATAGCAGATTGCCCGCAAGTACTTGGCTGTGACACACCTAATTCTACACCTTCATTCCTCTCAGTGCAGGTTTCAGAGAGGACTGAAGGTGTAGTGGGGTTGGAGATCCCAGCTGATGAGGAGCAAAGAGAGGTCCGCTTTGTTCTTTGGTGTGGGTCTTTTAGGTACGCTTGCCAACGAACTGCATGGCAGATCGACATATGTCTGGTCAAGCATGTGGTGCCCAAGTGGTTGATGTTTTGGCCACGTGAGATACGCTTGAGACATATGTTGCAAATAGCAGCAGTGCAATCTGATGCACTCGTCTCAAAAAAGGCCCACACCAAAGAACTTTTGGAATAACGCGCAGAGACAGCAGCGCCCTGCGCATGCGGAGCTCTGCGGTGTGATGCAGTGGGTGTATAGCCCTTAAGCTGGCCCCTGGAGGGCATCCTGCCTCATTGGAGATGTATCTCCTCCTCCTCCTCTCTCCTATTAGGCACCCATGTGGAGTCAGTGACTTCCTAATCATCCCCTCCCTCCTCCTCACTGGAGCAAAGCTGGCAGTATGCTGCAGCTGGGGTAACATGACTGCTAGATTCCTGTCCTTCTTGGGCACCCCCTCTCTCTGGGCTCACGTTACTGCCTTCCTTTAGCTGGGTACCATCATCGGAGCCTTCAAAATGCTGGGCATCCTCCTGGAGCATGTACCCAACACTGTGGTCAAACAGTTCGGGGGACTCCTCAGGAGGACATGGTGGAGCTAGGGAAGGAGTGACTGATGCTATTGAGCTGAGGGAAGAGGCCGTGTTGGCAGCTGCTTTACCAGACAAAGTACCCTGAGCCTGGGTGAGAGAGGATGAGGAGGATGAGGACGGCTTGGTCATCCACTCTACCAAGTCTTCGGCATGTTGCAGCTCAACATGGCCAGCTGCTGAAAAAAAGGACAAGCGTGTCCCACGGCCACGTGCTGATGAGGATGCACCGTGTCCACGACCAGCACTGTTGCCTCTAGACACAGAGCCTGCTTGCCCTCTTTTATTGGCTTGTGACTGTCTGCCTCTCCTTGTTGGCCTTCCAGACATACTAATGGCCTGCCAGGAGATATAGCTGCACAAAGCTGGGATGTATATATATATACTGATTATACTGCAGCTAGCAGAATCAACTGCCTGCCTGTGGTATTAAGAGGATTAGAACACCAGCAATTGTCTTCAGGTAGCTTTAGGTGCACACTGTGCAGAGGACACCGTACACTAACTGTAAATATTGCAGATGACTGCCTGTGGTACTAATAGGATCAGAAGAACACCAGCAATTGTCTTCAGGTAGCTTTAGGTGCACACTGTGCAGAGGACACAGTACACTAACTGTAAATACTGCAGCTGCCTGCCTGTGGTATTAATAGGATCAGAACACCAGTAATTGTCTACAGGTAGCTTTAGGTGCACACTGTGCAGAGGACACAGTACACTAACTGTAAATACTGCAGCTGCCTGCCTGTGGTACTAATAGGATCAGAAGAACACCAGCAATTGTCTTCAGATAGCTTTAGGTGCACACTGTGCAGAGGACACAGTACACTAACTGTAAATACTGCAGCTGCCTGCCTGTGGTACTAATAGGATCAGAAGAACACCAGCATTTTTCTTCAGGTAACTTTAGGTGCACACTGTGCAAAGGACACAGTACACTAACTGTAAATACTGTAAAAACACCTGCCTGCCTGTCAGTAGGAAGAGAATAACAGGAACGGAACTAGCTAAACTGAATAGAGTGTGTGTGTGTGTTTATATATATATATATATATAAACACCTGGGATGCATATATATATACACAATACACTGTAAGTGCAACTAACTGACTCACCTGCCTACTCTATCTAACTTAAATCAAATGACACTGTCTCTCCGCAGGTGGCCTTATATAGTGTGGGGCATTTACTAAACCACCTAAGCCATAATTCGCCAAAGCCACCCTGCCTTTGGCCAATTACGGCTCTCTGTGCAGACGGCGCTGTGATTGGCCAAGCATGCGTGTCATAGTGCATGCTTGGCCAATCATCAGCCAGCAATGCACTGCGATGCCGCAGTGAATTATGGGCCGCGATGCGCCGCTCGAATTTGGCATGAACAGCCCATAACGTGCGCAATTCAACGAACGGTCGAACAGGCGATGTTAGAGTCGAACATGGGTTCAACTCGAGCTCAAAGCTCATCCCTAATTACAATATAGGCCTCAATCTAGAAGCAATATAAGCCACCGATGCCCCATGTTAAAATGTTACCTTCGTTCTCACGATCGGCACTTCCTCCACTCACAGATCGTAAGTCTGACGCATGCGCGTTACGCTTTATATACACTGTGCATGCGTGAAACTCCCCACGACGTTCTTTCTAGAATATTCCCCACCCCTTCTCTTTCGGCACAGTGGGAGAGGACATGGCAGAGACACAGCAGGTGCATAATTCTAGTAATGATGAGGAAAGCCCGGAGCCAGAAACGTCACAATCCCGGTGGAGATTTAAGGCCTTTGTAGAGATGGTGGAGATGGTGGACATCTTGAAGAGGGACGACTATGACGGGAAGTATGGACCTTACCTAAACCCAAATGTGAGAAAGGTCAAGATCATGTCTAAAGTTGTGAGAAGTCTGCACAGGAATTTTGGGGTACGACGATCCAAGGAGCAACTGAGGAAACACTGGTCAGACCTGAAATTGGGGGAGCAGGATCAGTACAGAAGGATCAAGAAAGTGTCTCTAAAAAGTAAGTAGTTGTCCTGTGTTCCTATTATTATTATTGCGTGCATGCTGCGCCATGTGCTTTTCTTTACTGTTGTACAGTTTAAAATGGCAACTTTCAGGCTTGTGGGCACAGTAATCGGTCATAGTAAACATCGTTCGTTCGCCCACTAATAATACAATGTTTTTTGCAGAGACAGGGTTAACTACATTTGGTCATGCCTATTTGTATTAAAATAAGTTTAGTACATTGTTGTCTGGATGTGTTTGTAACTATAATGAAATGCAAACTTGATTCAGTGTAATGTAAGAAGAGGACGCAGGAATCTGGACGCAGGAGCACTAGTGTGGGACACCAGAACAACCTTTTTTGGGTGTCCCACACAGGTGCTCCAGGGGATACTAGGGGTGTCTCAATGTGTGAATATTGTCCAAAAAAGGTAAGTATTCCAGCTTTGGTAAGGGAAAAAATCATGTATCCAGCTTTGAACTCTGCCAAAACAGACAATTGTACCACACTTCCAAGCAATGTTTCATATTCCTATTTCTGGCCTCAAATATCTGTGTGCTAAGTTTAACTTTTGTTTAATTCTCATAGGGGAGAAAAGACTCAGGACATCAGAGGACACCAGGTACCCCCCACCTACTAAAGAAGGGGAACTCAGCACACAACCAGAGGATGTGGAGGAAGGAGAGGTGGTTGAAATAGTGACCACAACAGGTAAGGGTCTGAGACCACAGCTTCAGGTAATAGATGTATGCCTGCATATTTATAATACATGGTGTGTTTTTTTATTTTAGGTGATGTGCATGTTGTGGTAGAAGATTTGCATTTCACAAGTGAAATACAGATAAAACGTATGTCAAGGGCGCTCAGAATGTCAGGACCAGCCAGGTAGTGTCTTTATTGGATGGATGAAGTGGTCTTCAAACACTTAGGGCTGCACTCAAAGAGGGAAGCAATCTCTAATAGAAAACAAATAAAAGAAAAAAAGACGCCTCTAAGTGCAGAATTAAAACTTTTAATACCCCCAAACAAGATTAAAAACACTTACAGAATCAAGGATAAGAAGAGGCATAACATGGATGTATGAAGCAGGTGATCCGGCATCAAGAGGTCCCAGTGTATCACAGCTTTCCAGGTATAACGATATGCAGCAGCAGAAGGTCCCAGGATAACCAGCAGGTGAACACCCCAGGCTCTGGGAACACTGGTGAAGCAATCGCGTCGTCTGAGTCAGCGTGGAGCATGAATCCCGGAAATGACGTCAGCGGGAGGGGACAACAACCAGCATGGACCGCAAACAGGAAATATGTCATCAAAATGGGACGCTTTTCAGAACTACTGATTGGTTCCTTCTTCAAGCCAATGACAATAGGTTTGTAGAAGCTGAGCTTCTTATAGTCTATGGGCGGAGCTGTAGGTGGGGCTATGGGCAGTGATAAGGGAAGAAAAACAATGCTGCAGCATCCCAGGAAGTAGTGTGATCCATGGGCATAGAACTGCACAGCAAACATAAAGACAGAGCGGGATGCAGCCCACACATGAAAAACAGCAAGACAAATACAGCAAGACATTACAAAAGTATACATAAGGAAAGAAACTTGAAATCAATGAAAAAATATATATACAATGGAACAAAACGGTCAAACCGTACATTGCTCCTCAGTAGCAGATGCCACTGAAAATTAATCGTTTAAAAGATGATCACTGGATCAATATATGGGGATAACAAACAGAATAAAGTACATAGGTATACATGCGTGTGCTTGCATGCGCGCACAAGAAACAACCACAGACGCAAAAAAAAACCTCATAGATGCAAAAAAAACGCATAGATACAAAAAAATGCATAGATGAAAGAAAAAAAAAAAGAAAAAAATTAAAAATGCATAGATGCAAAAACAAAACAAAAAACGCATAGATGCCAAAAAACCCATAGATGCAAGGAAAAAAGTCCATTGGATGAATCATTATGCACACCCGCATACACACACACGTGCACACATCCTATAGGAAAAACAGAATACAATTGGCCAATGGAGGACATACCTAAGGGGAATATGGGCACTGTATAATGAGCATACATATGAAAATGAGGATGTAATGGTGAATGAAGGTCTAAAGTATGGCACTGTTTTCAAAATCCTCATTTAACCCTCCAGGGGACAAAACATTCAAAGAGAAAATCCAATACATCTCTCTGTGGCAAAGCTTTCGGAAACGCTCAGCTGGGGGGAGGTCTCTAGGCATCGCCTCAAAAATCCAAATCATTAGACCATCAGTGGATTTGTTTTGGTATTCGAGATAGTGCCTAAGGACACTATGAGTGTCTAATCCATCAGTAATGAAACGGCGATGTTCGCCAAATCGCTTACGTAATGGTCTGATAGTACACCCAACATAAAAAAGGCCTCATGGGCATGTCAAACAATAGACTACATGGTCAGAAGAGCATGTGTGAAAGCCCTTGATAGGGTATGTTTTACCTTTCACACAAAAATCCTTCTGGCCATGTTTAACAAACCGACAGGTCTTACATAGCGGCTTGCAGCATTGATACATGCCCGAGATGGCTAGAAAGGTTGGAAGGGAATAACCTGGGGGTAATGGCTTACCCTTACGTTTACTAGGTGCCACCTTACTTTTAATATTGGGGGCCTTTCTATAGGCAAATTGGGGCTTATTAGATAGGACAGGAAGAAGGTGCACGTCCTGAAGCAGCAAAGGCCAATGCTTCCGCACGATACCCTCCATCTGTCTGTAACAAGAGTGAAATTGGGTAATAAATCGCAAATCATCCTTATTGTTGTCAGCTCCTGATGCCGGATCACCTGCTTCATACATCCATGTTATGCCTCTTTTATTTGCATTTCACAAGTGAAAGTGCACAAATGCTAATCCAGGACATAATGCTGTGTAGTCAGGATTTAGAAATCCAATTTAAAAACCAATGATGTTTAACAAAAACTGAAGAACTTTATTGATGTATTAAGGGAGAATCTAAATAACAACAAAATGACACTATTTTATATTTTTTTGGATAAATTTCCGAAGTTTTAATACATTTTAAAAGCCAAAATTTGAAGATGCACACAGTGTGTCAACATGTCATGGGATATAAATGTATGCGTTTTGTGGGTGCAACCTCTTCCTTCCAACTCAAGTAGCTGAGAGGAATTTTAGCGCATCTTCAAAATTTGGCTTTTACAGGGGTGACATCACCCCATCTGATAAAGGCAAGATCAACACAGTTTTGACATACTCATGTCTGATATTGCCTTCACTTTTTGTACGTTGAACTTTGTAAGTTCCAGATTTGTGTATGTTATGGTTTGAAACATGCCTGTTAAAGCAAAATATAAAACTAAAAATGTCAAACTTAATTAAACAAAGATGTATTTTTGGTGGAAAAATGTTTTACAACGTACATGTGAATGTGCACGGAGTAAAAGTTTTTAGACTCAACAACGTGTGGCTTCTTCTTTCAATTCTCAATACCAATTTTGGATTAAGTTCATGTTTACAGTGACAATAAGGGTTATCATGGGCGCTTTGGGGGGGCAAGCCAGGACAGCCAGCTTCCAGGGCTGTCATAATATTTATGTCCTGAATTGCGGCCTCAGGCCCAACTGAGGCCACATAGTTTGGAGCATTTCTCCTTAAATAATTATGGAGAATACAACACGCTAGCACTATGTCATTGAGTTTGTACCCCGCCATATTGATTGCCGTAAGGAACAGGCAGAACCGGCTGGCCATTATACCAAATGCATTCTCCACCACTCTTTTCGCTCTGGCCAGCCGGTAATTAAAAACCCTCTTCTCCGGGGTGAGGGTCCTCTGGGAGAATGACCTCATCAGATGTTCATCCAGACCAAATGCTTCATCTGCGACAAACACAAATAGGAGTCCTTCCACGTTCTCTTCCGCAAGTGGCAATCCCAAGCCACCACTCTGGAGACGTTGGTAGAACTTGGTCTGGGCAAAGACTCCACCATCCGACATCCGGCCATTCTTCCCAACGTCCACATAGAGAAACTCTTATGTCGCCAACACCACCGCCATCAACACTATACTATGAAACCCCTTATAGTTAAAATAGTATGACCCCAAGTGGGGTGGTGGGACGATGTGGACGTGTTTCCCATCGATTGCCCCTCCACAGTTGGGAAAGTCCCAATGCTTGGCAAACTGGGAGGCCACAGTCTGCCATTCCTGTGGCATTAAAGGAAACTGTGGAGTCAAACCAGAAAAAATAAAATTACTACTTTTGCACATAACATTGCAAGCAGATTAGACACAAACATTCTTGGCCAACATCAGTATAATAGTTATTTTAAGGAGTATTTAAAGACAAAAAGATAAGGTACACTTATCAGATTCCTCGCCCCCGCTGATGGCCCATTGTAAAAATGTTAGGGGGGTTCTAGATGAGTTTGGGACCCCCAAAAAAAGCCTCTGGCACTCTGCCTGAATTTAAGGACAAAAATAAAGTTTGTACACATTTTAGGGGGTGTTTAGGGGAAAGCACTACTATGGAGCTGACAAAATACATTAAGTGACTAGGCTAGGTGTATATGGGCCCAGGAAAGCATGCTGGGGAGATTAGTGAAGGGAAATATGCATTAAGGACAAAAAAGGAGCATTAAAAACTTCCAGTATGCATGAGGACAAAGAGGACATTCACAGCATATTACAATCATGGTAATTATGGAATAATGAAAGAAATACAATACATTAGCAAACATGAAATACATAGAATGTGATGTTAAAGGAGAAAACTTACCCTAATATAGTCCTTCTGCGTACAATATAAAATATAATAATACAATATAATAATAATACGCACTGAAACCCATATGTGAACTGACTACATGCACTGAAGAAAAGATACGAACCCACAAGCACAAACTGAAGAGCAGTTAACGATCTGAAAAGCTTGAGGCTGAAAAGCGCAAATCGTCTCTCACCAAACTTCTACTAACACGAGGTAAACACAAGATTAGCAGAAGGAGCCCAAAGGGTGGGGAGCTTCGTATGGAACTTTCCTTTTCTAGTGCTGTTGTACGTGTTGTATGTCACCGCGTTCTTGACGGTCGAAAGTTCAGAGAACTTTTGTGTGACCGTGCGTATGCAAGACAAGCTTGAGCGGAATTCCGTCCGAAAAACCATCCAAGGTTTTTCTGATGAAAATTCCGATCATGTGTATGCGGCATTGCATGTGATGGCTGTATTATTTTCCTTTTTTAGACTTTCTTTCTTCTATTCTCATCTGGTGATCCAGCCAGCAGGTCTGTTGTTCTTCACAAGATCAAGTGTGCACAATACATTCCTAGGGAAAATTCATTAATATTTACGCTCATATTTATTTGCTCATGTGTATTTGCACGCATATTCACGTATTTGTGCATAATGGTGCAAAATACTGACCAGGAACACAGATTTTTCTATTTAAAAAAAAAAAAAGTTTTGTAAACAATGGGCTGTAATTTACATCAGTAAAAAAAATGCTGTACTGAGCCTTTTTCAAGCAACAGTGTACAAGAGGCCTTTTGGTAGTATTTAACCAGTGGGGTTTTTTTGTTTTTGTATTTTGCAATATAAACAAAAATATTCTGAAAATGTTGCAAGTAAATAATAGTTCTTCATAAATTTAGACCAAACTGTATTCTGTTACATTTCTTTGGTAAAAATGAGCCCAAATCAATATATACTATTTAGTCTGTGTGAAAGTTATAGAGTCTACAAACTATGGTATACAGTATATATGTGAAAATTGATCAATCCTGATGTACTGACTTCCTATCTTATTTCTTAAGCCCCTAAAATGTCACGACAGTACAAATACCCCCCAAATGACCCCTTCTTGGAAAGTAGACAATCAAAGGTGTTTAGTAAGAGGCATGGTGAGTTTTTTGAAGTTGTAATTTTTTGTCACAATTGTTTCGAAAATGAAAACATTTAATTTTATGATTGCTTATAACAGTGATGATCATTGTTAAAAAACAATAATTTTTATAAATGGCATCCATTTATTGCCAGTGTGTACTGTTGTGAGAGCTGTGATTGTCCACAGCTATCACATGGTACAGATGCACTGTGATTGGCCATGTCTGTACCATGTGATTACTGTGACCAATCACAAACATCATCACAATAGTACACAATAACTTTGAATGAAAGCCATTCATTGAGTACAACTGACATATGATCTTTGTGATTGATCACAGCAATCACATGGTACTGTACCGGTCAAATAGCAGATGGCAAATTAAGCCTCCTGGGCATGCAGGAGGCGCATGACTGGAAGGATGTCATATGATGTCAACCCAGAATGGGAAAGTTCCCACCTGGCCTATAGCTAAATGAAAGCCAGTGGGAGCTTTCACATTCTGGGTAGGTACAATATGGCACTTAAATTATCAGCTTTTATTAATTTATGCAAAACCTTTATCCCAAAAGGAAAGTACAGTTTGCTGTAACTGATTATAGTGTGAGCTGGAGTTTGACTTCAATTTGTTAGTGTATCTAAATCTGCTAATTAATTTAACACTACTCTGAATTGTGTCTCACCAATACAGGAGGTGTGCTTCTGGCCAGATCACCAGGTAAAAACAGAAGGAAAAAGTCAAAGAAAAAAAATTGCAGCCACCACATCTCATAATCGGTAAGCTGCAATATATACATTTTTTTGGTTTTGGGTTTAATACCACTTTAAGCATACACAGATATGCATTAGATCCTAGCTTTAAACAACTATTTTTTTTTTTGTATGTGCTTCAGGTAAATTGGGCAGGCATTTAGTTTATGGTTTAACCTCTTGCCAACCAGCCGCCGCCATTATACTGCGGCAGGTCGGCTCTCCGCAAACCATTGTAGGTGTATGTCGGTCTGTGCAGGGAGGCTAGCGAGAGTGTGCCCGCAGGTCCTGTGGGCTCGATGTTTGCCAGCGACGCGCGATCTCTGTGTACAGAGGCAGAACGTGGAACTGCCTATGTAAACAAGGCAATTCCCTGTTCTGCCTAGTGACATGTCAGAGATCATCTTTTCCCAGTCATTGGGGACAGCGATCTCTGTCATGTCCTAGGTAGCCCACCCCCCCTACAGTTAGAACACACCCAGGGAACACAGTTAACCCCTTGATCTCCCCCTAATGTTAACCTCTTCCCTGCCAGTGACATTTATATAGTAATCAAAGGCTATTTTTAGCTCTGATCACTGTATAAATGTCACTGGTCCCAAAAAAGTGTCAAAAGTGTCCGATCTGTCCGCCGCAATGTTGTAGTCCCGCTAAAAATCGCAGATCGCCGCCATTACTAGTGAAAAAAAATTAATAATAAAAATGCCATAAATCTATTTTGTAGATGCTATAACTTTTGCGCAAATCAATCAATATACGTTTATTGCGATTTTTTTTACCAAAAATATGTAGAAGAATACATATTGGCCTAAACTGATGAAGAAATATTTTTTTTGGGGGGGGGATATTTATTATAGCAAAAAGTAAAAAATACTGTTTTTTTTTTTTTTAATTGTCGGTCTTTTTTTTGTTTATAGCGCAAAACATAAAAACCGCAGAGGTGATCAAATTTTACCAAAAGAAAGCTCTATTTGTGGGAAAGAAAGGGCATACATTTTGTTTGGGTACAATGTCGCTTGACCACGCAATTGTCAGTTAAAGCGACGCAGTGCCGTATCGCAAAAAAGGGCTTGGTCATTAGAGGGCAAATCCTTCTGAGGCTGAAGTGGTTAATAATACCTGTATGTCCTTGTTTTTGTCAACCCTTTATGAGTATTTACATTTAACAGAAGACAATACCCTTTTTGATTCAGCACATAGAGTTTTAGTTTTGTCAGTCAGAAAGAGTCTTTGACAACAACAGGCATTGTTTTTTCCAGCACAGATACTGTCACTGTCTTCAGAAGCAAGCCTTATAAATATGATCACAATGCTTGTACTAAACCACTGTTATCACGGCCTCTATTTCTGTACGAGTTGTGAGGCTGACATCACAAATGGGAGCGCATTAACTAAAGTCCTGAGTCTCATGTGACAATCAATGTACATTTCAGGTACTTCCAGTGTGCAAGGTATTACATAAGGTTTTTAAATTAAAAACATGTTAACCACTTCAGCCCCGGAAGGATTTACCCCCTTCCTGACCAGAGCACTTTTTACAATTCGGCACTGCGTCGCTTTAACTGCTAATTGCGCGGTCATGCAATGCTCTACCCAAACGAAATTTGCGTCCTTTTCTTCCCACAAATAGAGCTTTCTTTTGATGGTATTTGATCACCTCTGCCGTTTTTATTTTTTGCGCTATAAACGGAAAAAGACTGAAAATTTTGAAAAAAAATGATATTTTCTACTTTTTGTTATAAAAAAAATCCAATAAACTAAATTTTAGTCATACATTTAGGCCAAAATGTATTCGGCCACATGTCTTTGGTAAAAAAAATGTCAATAAGCGTATATTTATTGGTTTGCGCAAAAGTTATAGCGTCTACAAACTAGGGTACATTTTCTGGAATTTACACAGCTTTTAGTTTATGACTGCCTATGTCATTTCTTGAGGTGCTAAAATGGCAGGGCAGTACAAACCCCCCTCAAATGACCCCATTTTGGAAAGTAGACACCCCAAGGAAATTGCTGAGAGGCATGTTGAGCCCATTGAATATTTATTTTTTTTGTCCCAAGTGATTGAATAATGACAAAAAAAAAAAAAAAAATTTACAAAAAGTTGTCACTAAATGATATATTGCTCACATAGGCCATGGGCTATGTGGAATTGCACCCCAAAATACATTCAGCTGCTTCTCCTGAGTACGGGGATACCACATGTGTGGCACTTTTTGGGAGCCTAGCCGCGTACGGGGCCCCGAAAACCCAGCACCACCTTCAGGATTTCTAAGGGCATACATTTTTGATTTCACTCCTCACTACCTATCACAGTTTTGAAGGCCATAAAATGCCAAGATGGCACAACCCCCCCCCCAAATGACCCCATTTTGGAAAGTAGACACCCCAAGCTATTTGCTGAGAGGCATGGTGAGTATTTTGCAGCTCTCATTTGTTTTTGAAAATGAAGTAAGACCAGAAAAAAAATTTTTTTTTTTCTTTTTTCAATTTTCAAAACCTTGTGACAAAAAGTGAGGTCTGCAAAATACTCACTATACCTCTCAGCAAATAGCTTGGGGTGTCTACTTTCCAAAATTGGGTCATTTGGGGGGGTTTTGTGCCACCTGGGCTTTCCATGGCCTCCGAAACTGTGATAGGAGTGAAGAGTGAAATCAAAAATTTACGGCCTTAGAAAGCCTGAAGGCGGTTCTTGGTTTTCGGGTCCCGTACGCGGCTAGGCTCCCAAAAAGTCCCACACATGTGGTATCCCCATACTCAGGAGAAGCAACAGAATTTATTTTGGGGTGTAATTTCACAAATCCCCATGGCATGTTTGAGCAATATAACATTTAGTGACAACTTTGTGCAAAAAAAAAAAAAAAAAAATGTGTCTCTTTCCCGCAACTTGTGTCACAATATAAAATATTCCATGGACTCGACATGCCTCTCAGCAAATAGCTTGGGGTGTCTACTTTCCAAAATGGGGTCATTTGGGGGGGTTTGAACTGTCCTGGCATTTTATGCACAACATTTAGAAGCTTATGTCACACATCACCCACTCTTCTAACCACTTGAAGACAAAGCCCTTTCTGACACTTTTTGATTACATGAAAAAATTATTTTTTTTTGCAAGAAAATTACTTTGAACCCCCAAACATTATATATTATTTTAAAGCAAATGCCCTACAGATTAAAATGGTGGGTGTTTCAATTTTTTTTTCACACAGTAATTGCGCAGCGATTTTTCAAACGCATTTTTTGTGGAAAAAACACACTTTTTTAAATTTTAATGCACTAAAACACACTATATTGCCCAAATGTTTGATGAAATAAAAAAGATGATCTTAGGCCGAGTACATGGATACCAAACATGACATGCTTTACAATTGCGCACAAACGTGCAGTGGCAACAAAATTAATACATTTTTAAAAGCCTTTAAAAGCCTTTACAGGTTACCACTTTAGATTTACAGAGGAGGTCTACTGCTAAAATTACTGCCCTCGATCTGACCTTCGCGGTGATACCTCACATGCATGGTGCAATTGCTGTTTACATTTGACGCCAGACCGACGCTTGCGTTCGCCTTAGCGCGAGCAGGGGGGACAGGGGTGCTTTTTTTTTTTTTTTTTTTTTTTCTTTATTATTTTTTTGCTTTTTTATCTTATTTTTAAACTGTTCCTTTCATATTTTTTTTTAAATCATTTTTATTGTTATCTCAGGGAATGTAAATATCCCCTATGATAGCAATAGGTAGTGACAGGTACTCTTTTTTGAAAAAATTGGGGTCTATTAGACCCTAGATTTCTCCTCTGCCCTCAAAGCATCTGACCACACCAAGATCGGCGTGATAAAATGCTTTCCCAATTTCCCAATGGCGCTGTTTACATCCGGCGAAATCTAAGTCCTAAAATGCTCGTAGCTTCCGGTTTCTTAGGCCATAGAGATGTTTGGAGCCACTCTGGTCTCTGATCAGCTCTATGGTCAGCTGGCTGAATCACCGGCTGCATTCTCAGGTTCCCTGTTGAGACAGGAGAGCCAGAGAAAAACACGGAAGACGGTGGGGGGGGGGCATTCCCTCCCACTGCTTGTAAAAGCAGTCTAGAGGCTAATTAGCCACTAGGATTGCTTTTACATGAAAGCCGACCGCTGGCTGAAAAGAATGATACCAAGATGATACCTAAACCTGCAGGCATCATTCTGGTATAACCACTCAAAGTCGTGAATGGCGTACCTGAAGACAAAAAAATGGTTAACAATAAAGCACAGTAAACGGTAAAGTATAAAAAATTGCATACCTGAAAAGCAAACATGATAAAACATAATAACAATAAAACATTGCAGAATAGAATACAGTAAAAAAGAGCAGAACACCAGAGAGAGAATAGAGAGAGAGAGAACAATAAAACGACAACTATTTTTTTTTATTTTTGTTTGTGTTTTTTTTTTTTTTTTTACACTTTTTTTTTGTAACTGTAACTTTTATAACTGTAACCGGTTCCAGGTTCGGGTCTCTCAAAATGCGATGGCATCTTGGGAGACCCTGTGAAAGTGTGCCTAGTCTGTGCAATGCTGTACCCTACGCTAATACTCAACTAGTGAATGGTAGCGTTCAAAACATTCACCAATGCAAAGACCAGGATTATCAGGACAGGAGGGACAATAATAGCGGGTGTCACGTCTATATACGCGCTTGCTGCAGACACAACATCTTTTTTGGGGGGGTTCGTTGGGTAGGGGTACTTGGGAGGACATATAAATGCCTCTCATGCAGCCGACTGCATTTGGTTGGGGATGTGAATGGGGGAAATACGGGCGCTGCAGAAGTGGTGGGTTCCCAATTAGGATTGGCGAATGCAGCAGGAAGGGCATTATGGGCACGACGGGCCTGTGTTTGTCTTTTTGGTGGCAGCGGGACACTACTTGTGCTTGCCACCTCACCAGCTTGAACTGCACTTATGGGACTCGCCACGTCACCAAGTGTTACTGCAGTGCTGGTATGACTACGACCGGGGTGTACTAGGCCGCTGGCGCTTGCCAGTTCACCAAAACGCTACAAAAAAAAGTGACAGTGATCGATCGATACTGCACTTGGGTGGGCTGGGCTGGGCCGGGCGGAGGGGCAAAACACAGGTGCTAGCAGGTATCTGGGCTGATCCCACTAACACTGCGTTTTTGGGAACCCTAAACTGCTGGGGACGCTAGTATAGATCTGATCGGATCAGATATTGATCCGATCAGATACTATACCACTAAGGGAGGTGTACGGTGCGTGCGTGGGTGTTAGTGGTACTGGCGCTAATCTGACGCTGCTTGGGGCTGGTGCTTGCCAGTTCACCAAAATGCTACCAAAAAAACTGTTAGCGATCGCAGGGATCAGGCCTGACTCTGCGAACGCTGCAGTTATGCGTTTAGTGTTTTGTAAGTGACAGTGATCGATCGATACTGCACTTGGGTGGGCTGGGCGGAGGGGCAAAACGCAGGTGCTAGCAGGTATCTGGGCTGATCCCGCTAACACTGCGTTTTTGGGAACCCTAAACTGCTGGGGACGCTAGTATAGATCTGATCGGATCAGATATTGATGTGTTCAGATACTATACCACTAAGGGAGGTGTACGGTGCGTGTACGGTGCGTGCGTGGGTGTTCGCGGTACTGGCGCTAATCTGACGCTGCCTGGGGCGACGCATATCACCGCCGGGCGATCAGGGGGCTAAACCTTTATTCGGTAATAAACGGCGGGTGCCCTGACACTAAAAAAAATAAACGAACTAACCAGCGTCACCCGTAACAGTTATACGGTGATCAGTGGTGAAAGGGTTAACTAGGGGGCAATCAAGGGGTTAAAACATTTATTAGGTAGTATATGGGGGTCCCTGTCGCTATAAAACGCTGACAGCGAACCTAAATATTTACGTTCCTAACTAGCGTCACCAGCGACACTAATACAGCGATCAGAAAAATGATCGCTTAGCGACACTGGTGACAGGGGGTGATCAAGGGGTTAAAACTTTATTAGGGGGGGTTAGGGGGGTACCCTAGACCTACAGGGGGCTAATACTCACTGTCCTACCACTGCTAACTGTCACAAACTGACACTATGCAGTAATCAGGAAAAAAACAAAACAAAACAAAAAAACCTGCTTGGTGTCAGTTTGTGACAGGGGGGGGGGGGTGATTGGGGGGGTATCGGGGGGCGATCGGGGGGGGATCGGGGGTGTTTAGTGTGCCTGGCATGTTCTACTGTGTTGTGTGTGTGTGTTGTGCACTTACATGTCTTCTCTCCTCGGTGCTGGAACGGAAACTGGCCAGCCGAGGAGAGATGACATCACATCCTCTGCCTCTGTGTACTATACAGAGGCAGGGGATGTTTCTCATTGGCTGGGAGCGATCGCGAGGGGGGGGCCACGATCGGATGGTCTCCCCCTCGTCTCTCAACTCTCCCAGCCAAACGCCGACCGCCGATGGCACCGGGGGGGGGTCCGATCGGACCCCCCGCCCGCGGGAAGGCAATCACGTACCAGGTACGTGATTTTGCCTGCCCGTGCCGCTCTGCTCACGTATATATGCGTGAGGCGGTCGGCAAGTGGTTAAAAATGTATTAAAATACCCAATATCAGCCATTGTCTTAAACCTCAATGATGCATAATGAGACATTTACAACCTGCCTATTTAGGTACAGTGGGGCAAAAAAGTATTTAGTCAGCCACCAATTGTGCAAGTTCTCCCACTTAAAAAGATGAGAGAGGCCTGTAATTGTCATCATAGGTATACCTCAACTATGAGAGACAAAATGTGGAAACAAATCCAGACAATCACATTGTCTGATTTTTGAAAGAATTTATTTGCAAATTATGGTGGAAAATAAGTGTTTAGTCACCTACAAACAAGCAAGATTTCTGGCTCTCACAGACCTGTATCTTCTTCTTTAAGAGGCTCCTCTGTCCTCCACTCATTACCTGTATTAATGGCACCTGTTTGAACTTGTTGTCAGTATAAAAGACACCTGTCCACAACCTCAAACAGTCACACTCAAAACTCCACTATGGTGAAGACCAAAGAGCTGTCGAAGGACATCAGAAACGAAATTGTAGACCTGCACCAGGCTGGGAATATTGAATCTGCAATAGGCAAGTAGCTTGGTGTGAAGAAATCAACTGTGGGAGCAATAATTAGAAAATGGAAGACATACAAGACCACTGATAATCTCCCTCGATCTGGGGCTCCACGCAAGATCTCACCTCGTGGGGTCAAAATGATCACAAGAACGGTGAGCAAAAATCCCAGAACCACACGGGGGGACCTAGTGAATGACCTGCAGAGAGCTGGGACCAACGTAACAAAGGCTACCATCAGTAACACACTACGCCGCCAGGGACTCAGATCCTGCAGTGCCAGACTATTCCCCCTGCTTAAGCCAGTACAAGTCCAGGCCCATCTGAGGTTTGCTAGAGAGCATTTGGATGATCCAGAAGAGGATTGGGAGAATGTCATATGGTCAGATGAAACCAAAGTAGAACTGTTTGGTAGAAACACAACTCGTCGAGTTTGGAGGAGAGAGAATGCTGAGTTGCAACCAAAGAACACCATACCTACTGTGAAGCATGGGGGTGGCAACATCATGCTTTGGGGCTGTTTCTCTGCAAAGGGGACAGGATGACTGATCTGTGTACATGAAAGAATGAATGGGGCCATGTATCGTGAGATTTTGAGTGCAAACCTCCTCCCATCAGCAAGGGCATTGAAGATTAAATGTGGATGGGTCTTTCAGCATGACAATGATCCCAAACACACCACCCAGACAACGAAGGAGTGGCTTTGTAAGAAGCATTTCAAGGTCCTGGAGTGGCCTAGCCAGTCTCCAGATCTCAACCCCATAGAAAACCTTTGGAGGGAGTTGAAAGTCCATGTTGTCCAGTGACAACTGCAAAACATCACTGCTCTAGAGGAGATCTGCATGGAGGAATGGGCCAACATACCAGCAACAGTGTGTGACAACCTGGTGAAGACTTACAGGAAACGTTTGACCTCTGTCATTGCCAACAAAGGATATATAACAAAGTATTGAGATGAACTTTACATATTGACAAAATACGTATTTTCCACCATAATTTGCAAATAAATTCTTTCCAAATCAGACAATGTGATTGTCTGGATTTGTTTCCATATTTTGTCTCTCATAGTTGAGGTGTACCTATGATGACAATTACAGGCCTCTCTCATCTTTTTAAGTGGGAGAACTTGCACAATTGGTGGCTGACTAAATACTTTTTTGCCCCGCTGTAGATTGTCAGTGTCTGTGTAAAGCTTCCCCTTGACCACTTTATTCTCCAGGACTTTTTACCTGATGCTCCTTCTTCTGTGACCACAGCTGCAAAATACCTGATTATGGGATGTTTGTGATTTTCTTCAATGTTGTGATTTGCTGCTAGTCCCAAGTATTGTCAAATGATGGAGGGGATGACATTGTTTCCTCTGAGTTCCTATCCCAGTTGACACTGGGTGCTTTGATGGCAGCTTCAACCCTAGATGATGAAGCAGAGGAGCGCTGGAGATGTGAGTATAAAAAGCCAGTAGGAGGTTGAGCTTTTTACAGACACTGTCGCTTTGGTCTGAATAGGCAAGATGACAGTATCTTTTTAAGCTCTTCACTCAGTTTACAATATGATTGCACAATTTTCTGATAGATTTACCAACTATGTAATGTGAGGGCCTTTTGGAATGAGTATAAGTTACCTCTTAACAACCACCCTATAGCAGATTTAATACTACAGGGCAGCTGTTCTGTGCAGAATCACGTATACATATATGTGATTCTGCACTTCTAGGTAGGGGGCGTACACATTATTCGCAGCAGAAGCCGATCAGCAGGTGCCGGCCAACCTCCAGCACCCGCTGATCATCAAGGAGAGAGGCTGGATGGGGCTTTGCCTATGTAAACAAGGAAGAGCTCCGTCTTGAAGGGGTGAAGTGATGGAATTCTTTTCCTGCAAAGCAACCCAAAAAGTACACAAAAAACAGTGGCTAGGCACACATTTAACCCATTAATCGCCCTAGATATTTAACCCCTTCCCAGTCAGTGTCATTAGTAAAGTGACAGTGCATATGTCACTTAGGGCTGAGCTGAACACCCCCCCGTTCGGCTCGCACCAGAACATGCGAACAGGCAAAAAATTAGTTTGAACACGTGAAAGTCTATGGGACACGAACATGAAAAATCAAAAGTGCAAATTTTAAAGGCTTATATGCATGGTATTGTCTTAAAAAGTGTTTGGGGACCATGGGTCCTGCTCCAGGGGACATGTATCAATGCAAAAAATAGTTTTATAAAAAGCGGGTCATTACGGCGGGTGCCTCCCATGAAGGCAGATCGTAGGCGGCTTGTGGCTTTTTTTTTTCTTTTCTCTTTTTCAGTCCGTCAGAGCGCGAGAAGAAGAAGACAACTCGTGGGACAGTTTTATTTTTTTAATAGAGGACTTGTCCCAATGCGTGTAGTGTCTTTTTTTAGCATTTTTACACATTTTTTGTGAAATGGTAGGGGTACATTTGTACCCCGTTAACATTTCACACAGGGGGGGCCGGGATCTGGGGGTCCCCTTGTTAAAGGGGGCTTCCAGATTCCAACAAGCCCCCCGCCCGCAGACTCCCCACAACCATCGGGAAAGGGTTGTGGGGATGAGGCTCTTCTCCCCATCAACATGGGAACAAGGTGCTTTGGGGGGGGCGTTACCCCAAAGCACCCTCCCAATGTTGAGGGCATGTGGCCTGGTATGGCTCAGGAGGGGGGCCTCTCTCGTCCCCCCTCTTTTCCTGCGGCCTGTCAGGTTGCGTTCTCGGATAAGGGTCTGGTATGGATTTTTGGGGGGACCCCACGCCATTTTTTTTTAAAAATTTTTGGCGCGGGTTCCCCTTAAAATCCATACCAATCTCTAAGATCTTGGCGATGCGGCTCCAACAGTATCTACCCTCCCTGGTCCATTTGGACCAGGTAGGGTTTGTCCAGACACGGGAAGCATGAGATAATACGATTAGGAATTTAATTCATATAGCTAATACTTCCAAAATCCCATCCTTATTTCTGGGAACAGATGCAGAGAAAGCTTTCGATCGCATTAATTGGCAGTTTATGTTTGCGGTGTTAAGACAAGTAGGGATGGGTAACAATATGATTAGATGGATTTCGAGTATCTATACACAACCATCAGCTCAGGTTAAGGTGAACGGGGTGCTATCTCAGCCTTTTAGTGTCACGAACGGAACGAGGCAGGGATGCCCACTGTCCCCAATATTATTTGTTTTGTCATTGGAGCCCTTAATGTGTAGGATCCGGTCAAATCCAGATATAGGGGGTATATCAATAGGAGGTATGCAGTATAAAGCTTCGGCATATGCAGATGATATGTTGTTTTCATTGACTAATCCGATTGTATCATTACCTAACCTTCTTCAAGAAATAGAGACATATAGCTCCTTATCAGACTTTAAGATCAACGTATCAAAATCCGAGGCAATGGGAGTTGGGATATCTAGCAACATATTAGGAACACTGAAGGCAAGTTACAAATTTAAATGGTCAGATCAAGCCTTGAAATACCTGGGAACTTTTATCCCAGCAAATCTTTCCCATACATATAATCTTAATTTCCCACCAATATTACATAGAGTGCGAGTCCTCTTGGAAAGGTGGCAGAGAGGATTCCACTCCTGGTTTGGGAGGTGTAATATTATTAAAATGAATATCCTGCCAAAGTTTTTGTATTTATTCCAAGCATTACCTATCGCTATACCTAAATATTATTTCAAACAGATACATTCCCTTCTTGTCAGATTTATCTGGGCAAATAAACACCCAAGGATTAGCAGAGCCCTGTTGACTATACCCAAACAAAAGGGTGGACTAGCTGTACCAGACATGTTCAAATACTATCAGGCGGCTTTATTAAGCCGCTTGATTGATTGGAGTAGACATGGAGATGGGAAGTTATGGCCAGGCCTGGAGCAGGCTCAGAGCAGTGCTTTACTGCAATGAGCCGCTTGGTGTTATAAATACCTTCCGACTATTACGAGGGCACACCCTGTGCTAGGACCCACCCTAAAGATAGGCTTTGAGCTTTTTTCTAAGGGTAAACTTTTGGCAATAATCTCACCGTTGTTTCCAATACTGGGGAATCCCCAGTTTGAGCCAGGTCTGAGGAAGGGAAATTTTACGGCATTGATGGAACAGAGGATCTTCCAGGCCTCTCATTTTTTAACAGGGGAAGCATGGCCCACAATATTTTCATTGACAACAGGATCTTTACCATACTGTTTGGATTTTTGGCGTGCGGTACAGCTAAGACATTTTTTGAACACTTTACTCCTGCCAAGTAGTTATGGGCGCACTCTAACAATCTTTGAGGAATATTGTAACGGAAACGGTGTATTCCACCAAACCCTTTCTAAAACGTATGCGCTGCTGGTAGCACCCTCGGAGGACTTTAGGTTGCCCTTTTTTAGGGGGTGGGAGAGAGATCTGGTTCGAACCTTTACGGAAGAGCAGTGTACTAATATGATACACAATATATTTGAGTTGTCAATCTGCATAAGAATGCAGGAGACAAATTTTAAGATTCTGTCCCGGTGGTACCGCACCCCAGCATTCTTAAACAGATGCTACCCGGAGGTATCAGATAATTGCTGGCATTGCGGGGGGAAGGAGGGGACGCTAATGCATATTTTTTGGTCCTGCCCCAGAATAGAGAACTTTTGGAAGGAAGTCTGGAGAATTGCTCAAAAATTTAGTGATCAGGAGATTCCAGAGGATCCATCTTTCTTCCTATTACAAGATACTAAAATCCCAGTTAAATCATATAAAAAATCTATTCTATGTCATCTGCTGAATGCAGCTAGAGCATGTATTCCACTCACTTGGAAGCAGGCACAACCACCAACGGTAGGATTGTGGCTTAAAAGAGTAAAACAATTGAACCTTATGGAAGATTTGGTTTGGACATCCCGGCAAAAAAGAGGGATATATCTGAAAACATGGTCTCCATGGAATCTTTTCATTAATACAGAAGAGGGAAAAAACCTTATAGATGTAAGTTCTAATGACTGAAAACAGAAGACGTGGCCATTGGATTCCTGGCAGGGGAGGGGGATGTTGGGGAGAGGGGGAGGAGGAGGGGATGTGGGGGAGAGGGGGAGGAGGAGGGGATGGGGAGGCGGGAGATGGGCTCCGCCCCTCCCTCCCCTTAGGGTTTTATTTATTTATTTTTTAATTTAATTGTTTTTTTTTATGTCTTTGTTGTGTTTTTTTGTTTGTTTTTTTTTATGTCCTTGTTGTTTTTTTTTTTTTTTGTAAATACAGAGGTAAGAGAGAGTTAGACGCTTAAGGAAAATATAGATAGAACCCCCCAGGACGGAGTTGGAGTTGGAGATATATATTGATTAGGGACGGGAGAGGATCTCTGCCTTAATGTGTTTGGGGGATTGTAATGAGGTTTTGACTTTGTTGTAATTAGAGAGCATGGTCTTGGCTTTAGAAGAAAATTAATTTATTTTTATATTAGATTAGCATATAGACATGCATAATATGTTATATTTGATGTTGGTAAAGTGTATGCCTTTCTTCCTCTTAAATCAGTAATAAAAATATTAAATATGAAAAAAAAAAAAAAATCCATACCAGACCTGAGGGGTCTGATATGGATTTTGAGGGGGTCCCCCACGCCTTTTTTTTTTTAATTTTAGCACAGGGTTCCCCTTAATAACCATACCAGACCTGTAGGGCCTGATATGGAATTTTGGGGGACCCACACATATTCTTTTTTTTAATGTTGGTTCGGGGTTCCCCTTTGGGGAAATTCCATGCTGTGTTTTTTTATCAATGAACTTTTATGTGTATTGCCGGACCGACAATTCATTATAGCCGGCATTAGCTCTAGCACTTTTAAATGACTTTTTTTCTCAACAATTCATTATAGCTGGCACTAGCTCTAGCACTTTTATATGACTTTTTTTTCCCGACAATTCATTATAGCCGGCACTAGCTCTAGCACTTTAAAATTACTTTTTTTTCCCTACAATTCATTATAGCTGGCACTAGCTCTAGCACTTTTAAATGACTTTTTTTTCCCTTTAGAAATGTCATTTTGCTGTCAGACTGTTCTAAACACGGGAAACATGCGCCCCTTTACAGGCATACTATAGACACCCCCAGGTACGAAATTTAAAGGAATATTACACTTTTATTATTTCACTTTAAGCATTATTATACTGCTCCCGAAAAAACGTCCATTTTTAAAACTTCTTTTTTGCATTAATACATGTCCCCTGGGGCAGGACCCGGGTCCCCAAACACTTTTTATGACAATACCATGCATATAAGCCTTTAAAATTAGCACTTTTGATTTCTCCCATAGACTTTTAAAGGGTGTTCCGTGGGTTTCGAATTTGCCGCGAACACCCCAAATTGTTCATTGTTCGGTGAACGCGCGAACAGCCAATGTTCGAGTCAAACTCATGTTCGACCCGAACATAAAGCCCATCCCTGATGTCACTGTATTAGAAAAGATTACATACATTGTATTTGTTTACAGTCTTGCATGATCGCGCAGTCAGTTAACCGCTTGACCCCCAGAAGATTTACCTCCCTTCATGACCAAGCCATTGTTTGCGATATGGCACTGCGTTACTTTACAGTGTTACTAAACCCACAGAGTAAAATCTGTCTGTATATGCAGTAAAGCATGATTGTTATACTCACTATAGAACATAAGGGGTTAATCCTCTGCATTGTGTAAAAAGGCTGATCCTGTCTCCTCTGATCCTCCCCTTCTTCCACAGTCTCCAAACCATCTCCTGATAAAACAAAGCCTTGGGGGCAAGCTGCACATGGTCAGTTTGGTATGTATTCCTAGAGAGCTTTTTTTTCTTTGGAGGGTGCATGTGATCAGCACAGGGGTAATCAGCACTATCTAGACAGAGGGTCAGGGGTCCTGCAGCCTCATAGGACAATCAGGGGAGAATAAAAACTACTCATACAAGCTTTAACCAGTGCTCAGCCAGACACTGATAGAAATCACAAGACTGCTATATACTGCAGATGAGAAAAGGTATTTAGTAGTTTATATTTAATAAAATAATTGCATTTCCATGTTCTGTGTACTGTGGGAGACCAGATAGTATAAATGCAGGGTACTGGGTTTAGCAACACTTTAACTGACAATTGCGCGGTCATGCAATGCTGTACCCAAATATATACTAGTGGTGCACTGAAATTAAAATTTCGGTGCCAAAACCAAAAATTCAGGATGCAGTTGGCCAAAACCGAAATCAATGTTTTTTAAAATATACAGTATCTCACAAAAGTGAGTACACCCCTCACATTTTTGTAAATATTTTATTATATCTTTTCATGTGAAAACACTGAATAAATGATGCTTTGCTACAATGTAAAGTAGTGAGTGTACAGCTTGTATAACAGTGTAAATTTGCTGTCCCCTCAAAATAACTCAACACACAGCCATTAATACTTAAGCTGCTGGCAACAAAAGTGAGTCCCAGGAAAAAGCCCGGGTCTGGACGGTTATACTTCCAGATTCTATAAAGCATTTCAGGATTTAATTATACCTATTCTTAAAAAAAATGTAACTCTATATCTAACACCCAAATCTTTGTCCCACAAAGTACCGAAGCTCATATAATATTAATACCAAAGCCAGAGAAAGATCATACATTATGTATTAACTATAGACCAATCTCCCTGACCAACTTAGATATAAGAATATATTCAAAAATGATCGCAAAAAGATTAACACCTATCTTACCCAAGTATATTAAGTTAGACCAAACAGGATTCACGAAAGGTAGAGAAACTAGAGATAATATTATAAAAACCTGCACATTGGTGGAGTATGCTCAGAGAGCCGCCATCCCCTCGTGTCTTCTGGCCGTTGATGCGGAGAAAGCTTTTGATAGAGTGGAATGACGGTTCTTAGAGGAAACATTGGTTCAGATAGGAATGGGTCCAAGAATGCTTAGTAGGATCGTTGCATTGTACTCTAATTCAAGAGATAAAGTAAGAACAAACGGAATATTATCAGAGTATATAAAAATATCAAATGGAACTCGACAGGGATGTCCCCTGTCTCCTTTGTTATATATACTGGTAATGGAACATCTAATTACGGCAATAAGAAAAAATAAATATATTAGTGGGATAAAGGTCATGAATATAGAATATAAGACAGCCGTATATGCAGATGACTTGTTATTATATGTTACTAATCCTATTATAACATTTCCAAATTTAATAAAAGAATTTAAAAGATTTGGGGAAGTGAGTAATTTTAAAGTTAATTATGATAAATCGGAGGTATTGAACATATCATTATTAAATAATACATATACACTTTTGCAAAAAGATTTTCCACTTAAATGGAAACAAGGAGCAATCATATATTTAGGAATACTTATCCCAAAGGACTTGAATCAATTGCAGGAGTTGAATTACATTGCGACAATCCGAAAAGTAATTAAACTATTGCAAAAATATGATAAAATAACATATTCATGGTTGGGAAGAATTAATATAATAAAAATGAACATATTGCCAAAGATATTATATATTTTTCAGACAGTTCCCCTAGTCCCTCCTAAGAAATTAATGCTGGAATTAAGAAAAGCACCAGTGAGCTTTAAATGGGCTCATAAAACCCCTCGAATAAAGAGAGAAATTTTAATTAGAACTAAAGAAAATGGAGGTCTAGCATTACCAGATTTTTCAAAATACTTACAAGCAGCATCATTAACTAGCATTATTGATTGGTATCATAATAAGGAATCTAAACAATGGGTAAATTTAGAAGAGGAATTAACAAGGGTAAGCTTTCCACTATGATCGGACCTATGACACCTCTGTTCTCCAACCCCGAATTTCCTCCAGCTTTAGAAAGCACAACTTATTTTAAAAATGGAATATATTGGAGAACGCCAGGGTGGAACAGATTCTAGCGGATGGTAAGCTACCAAAATTGCAGGACATGGGATCTGAATATATAAAGTAAATGGTTACAATATTATCAATTAAAAACATTTATTGAGTCAAAATTACCGCTGATAAATAGACCAAAAACAAAATTCAAAAAAATATTAGTAGAGGAACAAGAACCAACTAAACAATTATCAAAGATTTATAATCTATTACTCCCTTCCGGTTCCCTTCGAGAATTAACAGATATGAAGAAATGGGAAAGGGAATTAGAAAACCCTATATCAGAAGAGGAATGGGAGAAAATCTTTGAAACAATACATAAATCATCTATAGCTATCAAATATCAAGAAAGAAATTATAAGATTGCAATTAGATGGTATTGGAGCCCAGTAGCTTTAAATATAATTAACAAAGATAATACAGAAACTTGTTGGAGATGTAAGGTAGAAAGAGGGACTATGGATCATGTATGGTACGGATGTCAAGGCGTGAGGAGCTTCTGGGATAAAGTATTTTAAAGATCTATCAGAAAGTGACAGGAGTAGAAATGAGATCAAATATAAATACATCCTTATTTTCCCTTACATCAGATTCAACAAGAGTAACTAAGATAGATATTCTTCACCACATGACAACAGCAGCTAGAACAATAATAGCACGAAAATGGAAAGAAACAATTAATCCAACTGTGTTGGAATGGATATGTGAAATGAAAGAAATCCAATATATGGAAAAACAGATAAGAGAGGAAGGGTATATAATGGGCCAGGTGCCAGAAATATGGAAAAAATTGGATGAATTTCGGTCCTCAAATAGAGTGTTAGAATACTTATAAGTGGAAGAGAATAGAAAACTTATAAATTGTGTTTTTTTTATTTTTTTTTTTTGTATGGTTGAATGTATTTAGGTATGTGTGGGTAATAGCAATTTATCGAAGTTGACTCATTAGAAATAGGGAAATAGTGGATATCACCAAACTATTCATTGTTAGGTAAAGAGAGAGAGTTATTAATGTATATATTTTTGAAGGTGGTATGATGTATATTGTACGTTTCTTTTAATATACTTAATAAAAAGAAAATTATTAACCAAAGTGAGTACACCCCTAAGGGAAAATGTCCAAATTAGGCCCAATTAGCCATTTTCCCTCCCCAGTGTCATGTGACTCGTTAGTGTTACCTCATGACAAAGAACTTTCTTAAGGTTCTGAAAAAAGAAAGAATTGTTGCTCTACATAAAGATGGCCTAGGCTATAAGAAGATTGCCAAGACCATAAAACTGAGCTGAAGCACGGTGGCCAAGATCATCCACTCAGAACAGTCCTCGCCATGATCAACCAAAGAGGTTGAGTACACGTGCTCAGCGTCATATCCAGAGGTTGTCTTTGGAAAATAGACATATGAGTGCTGTCAGCATTGCTGCAGAGGTTGAAGGGGTGGGTCAGCCTGTCAGTGCACAGACCATACGCCACACACTGCATCAAATTTATCTGCATGGCTGTCATCCCAGAAGGAAGCCTCTTCTAAGGATGATGCACAAGAAAGCCTGCAAACAATTTTCTGAAGAAAAGCAGACTAAGGACATGGATTACTGGAACCATGTCCTGTGGCCTGATGAGACCAAAATAAACTTATTTGGTTCAGGTGGTGTCAAGCGTGTGTGGCGGCAACCAGGTGAGGAGTACAAAGACAAGTGTGTCCTGCCTACAGTCCAGCATGGTTGTAAGAGTGTCATGGTCTGGGACTGCATGAGTGCTGCCGGTACTGGGGAGCTACAGTTCATTGGGAGAACCATGAACGTCAACAGTACTGTGACATACTGAAGCAGAGCATGATCCCCTCCACTTAAAGACTCGGCTGCATTGCAGTATTCCAACATGATAATGACCCAAAACTGAGGGACAAGGTGATGGACAGGCCAAGCATGTCTCCAGACCTAAACCCTATTGAGCATCTATGGGGCATCCTCAAACGGAAGGTGGAGGAGCGCAAGGTCTCTAATATCCACCAGCTCAATGATGTCATCATGGAGGAGTAGACGAGGACTCCAGTGGCAACCTGTGAAGCTCTGGTGAACTCCTCCCCAAGAGGGTTAAGGCAGTGCTGGAAAATAATGGTGGCCACACAAAATATCGACAGTTTGGGCCCAATTTCGGCACATTTTGAAGCTGTGTTAAAAATCCTGCTTGCTGAATTTTAGGTGAATATTTGGCAAACCGCACCAAAAACACACCTCCCATTAAAATGCATTCAAATTGCATTGTATTCATTCCATAAGCAAGGTAAAATCACGCAAAATAGCATCAAAAGTGCAGTAAAATCATGGAAAAATCATCAATAACACACAAGACATCTTCATATTGCATATATGTATATAGATTACACATATCCATAATACAGAGAGGGCTACCAGGTGCTCAATATCCAACAAAGGATTCCAAAAATCAATTGTGCCAAGCAAAAAATTATTGCATGCTGGCTACCTTGAGTTTTAGAAATGAATCAAGAAATATAGCAATAAGTTGGAAGACCGAATCAGTTACTGCTGTTTTGTTATTACCATCAGAAAGCTGGCCCTGGGAGCAGATGTAGAGTATGTAGTCAGGAAGTGGACAGAAAAGGCTGAAGGAGATAAGCAGTGCAGAGATGGAAAACTATGAAAAAAGGTGAAATTTATATTTTTTAAAAGAAACATATAAATTGTTTATGATACACAGTGATTCAGTAACTAAGGGTCCTATTCAAAGTAGAGAATAGGTAACATGGCCATTAAATGTCATTCAGTTACGGCTTACATGTATTTTAAAATTAATTCATTTAAACTCAGGTAGGACAAAAACAAAGTAAAATTACCACACTTCACTTCAGTGAGATTAATATCGCAGTTCAATATCAAACTCCCAAACCTAACAATACAGTATTAAACTAAAAAAAGTAAATGGTATAGGGAATGGTATAAAAATGATATACATTATTGATACACACAATTCTAAATGCAATCCCCCTACCTGAAAAATATTCCACTATGTTAATAAAATTATTAAAACATTGTCACCCCCCACCACCAGACTGCACTACAACAACAGCACTCACCAAGATAACTGGAACAGATGACAATCAAAAAAAAGCAGCCTTGCCTAATAAACATGTCATCAAGGACAACAGCATTATATTGCAGCAAATGTCTCCGTAAAAAGATAAAGGAAAGGCAAGCGTGAAAGTATGAAATGTTCTCCACAGTGTGAATTTCTAAAAATGGGAAATATTCTATCTGTGGGTCCATGAGTATCCCAAAAGTCCATAAAAAAATGCAAAAGCCTTTTCTGGCGGGCCCATTCTATCTGCGATAGGCAGTCTGCTGGGCACAGAAGAAGCATCTTTCTTTCATATACTGTTTCTGGTTCAAAATTCAGAAAAAGACATCTGAAGAATAAAGGAGGAGTATAGGTTACTGCTTTAACTTTTTTACGTGTGGTACATGTTGCTGCCAGAATTTGAACCGTCTATGGCTGGCTCTAATAATGTTGATCAGCACTGCAGCCGATTGACTGTAGTGTGGATTGAGCAAAAATATATCAACAAGCCTTTTCATGAAAAGTTAATCGACAATTCGACTCATAAGCGGGAATGGCCATACATCAATCGAAATTCGGCCAGAATTTACATCCATGCATGTGGAACTTTCTTTTTAGATGCTGAAATTCCTCTACTTAGCTACTTGCCAAACACGCTATAGCTGAATGACGGCTACAGCGCGGCCGGCTAGTTCTTGGAGGGCGTCTATTGATGTCCTCCCATGCTTGCGCGCCCCCTGAGGCACGCATCTGGAAATTTCTGTGATTGCTGTTCCTCTGGACCCAGCACTTCACAGATCGGGGGTAAAGGGCTAATCACAGTGGCCCTTTACCATGTGATCGCTCCATCCAATGATGGAGCGATAACTTTGTGAACAAACCAGGATCATGCCCGGTTCAGCTCACGCTGCTGCAGTGTTTCTCTCTCCTTTCCTCGCCCGCTGTATCGGTGTGAGGAGAGGAGAGAGAAACCCTGCAGCAGTGTGAGTTGGCATGATCCTGAGTGCCCGCAGTGTTCAACAGTGCCATCAATGCCAATACAGTGCCCATCAGTGTCACTACAGTGCCCCCAGTGCCACTAGAGTGCCATCAGTGCCACTACAGTGCTCATTAGTGCCCTACGGTGCCACTACAATGCTCATCAGTGCCCTACGGTGCCACTACAATGCTCATCAGTGCCCTACGGTGCCACTACAGTGCTCATCAGTGCCCTATGGTGCCACTACATTGCTCATCAGTGCCCTACAGTGCCCATCAGTGCACATCAGTGCCCTAAAGTGCCATCAGTGAGTGCTCATCAGTGCCACTAAAGTGATCATCGGCGCCACTAAAGTGATCATCTGTGCCACTACCGTGCCCTATTAGTGCTCATCAGTGCCACTACAGTGCTCATCAGTGCTGCTGCAGTGCTCATCAGTGCCCAATAGTGCACAGCAGTGCCCATCAGTGGGTGCTCATCAGTGCCACCCTATCAGTGGATCCATCCATAAGTGCCGTATAAATGTGTAAAAGATGCTTAAAAAATATGTGTTTTCATTTTCTTTCCACATTTTACAAAAACTGACCAAAGAAATAACATGTTCAAAAGACACATTATGCCTCATAGAATATACGTTGGGGTGTTTGCTTTCCAAAATGGTGTCATTTTGTTGGCGTTTCCATTGTCCTGGTGCCCCAGGGCCTTCAAAAGTGTAATAGGTAGTCAAGAAATGATGTGTGTAATTTATGTCCCTAAAACACCTGATGGTGCTCCTTGCATGTTGGGCCTCTGTATGTGGCTAGGCTGTGAAAAAGTCTCACACATGTGGTATCGCCATACTCAGGCGGAGTAGCAGAATGTCTTTTGTGGTGTAGTTGCAAGTATGCATACGCCATGTGGGTGAAATAACCTGTTAATATGACAATTTTGTGAAAAAAAATGAAATCTTAATTTTGCAAAGAATTGTGGAAAAAAGATACAATTTAAAAAAACTCACTATGCCTCTTACTAAATACCTTGGGCTGTCTACTTTCCAAAAAGGGGTCATTTGGGGGGTATTTGTACTGTACTGACTTGGTAGAACTCTTTCACATGGGCTGTTCAATCAGGTCTGCCTGTCAGTTTTTCAGGAACCTGATCGGACCCTCTATTCACCCCTATGGAACGGCAGATGTCAGCGGACAGATGTCTGCTGAAATCCGCCATTATCTAATTTGATCCTGTCAGCAAAATCCAGATGAATAGGGGTCCTATTTTTCATTCTGTCTGGTGGATCGGATATGATTGGATAAAAACGAACAGGCGGTCAGTTTTTATCCAATTACCCCAGAGAGGAGAGTGGACTGGGTCCGTGTCCGCTCTGCTCAGTAAGTGGAGATGGGCCTGTCATCCGCCTGCTCAGCGGGGATCAGCGTAGCGATCTCCCCCCACTGAGCAAGTGGATTCTGGAAAAAGGAGGCGCCCGTGTAAAAGGTGCCTGAGGCTGGGTTCACACTGGTACAACACATCCGTCATACGACTGTGGGTCCGACTTTTCCCTGCGACTTGAAGTCCGACATCTGTGCGACTTCAATGAATGGGGATCCGACTTTGATCTCGACAATACCAGGCTCTTCGGTCTGGCATGGATTTTAAGGGGAACCACCCATGCCAAAAAAACAGTGTGGAATCCCCCCAAAATCCATACCAGACCCTTATCCAAGTATGCAGCCCGGCAGGTCAGGAAAAGGGGTGGGGCTGCGCAAGCACCCCCTTCCTGAACCGTACCAGGCTGCATGCCCTCAACATGGGGGGGTTGGTGCTTTGGGGAAGGGGAGGCCCTGCGCCCCCTACCCCAAAGCACCATCAGCAGAGAAGACCTGGAAAAGGGTCGAAGAAGCGGCAGAGGCAAAAGACATCAATGGAGGAGGCAGAAGAGCCGGGTAGGGGAGAAGAAATCGGAAGAGATGCCGGAGCTGCCTTAATAAATGACTTTATACACCTGCTTTTTATTTTTAAAACTTTTTTTAGGTGAATGGGTAGGGGTACAATGTACCCCATACTCATTCACATAGGGTGGGGGGGTCAGGATCTGGCTGCTTCCAGATTCCGATAAGCCTCCCCGCCTGCAGACATCCCGACCACCAACGGCCAGGGTTGTCGGGAAGAGGCCCTTGTCCCCATCAACACGGGGCAAGGTGCTTTTGGGTGGGGGGCGCAGGGCCCCCTTGCCCCAAAGCACCCAACCCCCATTTTGGGGGCATGTAGCCTGGTAAGGTTCAGGGGGGGCGCTCGCTCATCCCCATCCCCTTTTCTGACCTGTGTGCTTGGATAAGGGTCTGGTATGGATGTTTTGTTTGGGGTGGGGGTTCCCCTTAATATCAATGCCAGACCGAAGGGCCTGGTATGGCCTTGGAGGAGGAACCAATGCCATTTATTTTTAATTTGATGTGGAGTTTCCCCTAAAGATTCATACCAATTAATGACACCCTATTGGAGCCATTTCCTGTTTCACGGTACACAGCAGGGGTGCCCATTGTCACCCCTGCTGTTTACCCTTGCATTGGAACTTCTGGCAGCTATGGTGCGGGCCTCCCCCAACATCGCGTGTTTCTGGCAGGGTCAGAGAGAGGAGAAAATCTCATTGTACTCAAATGATACCCTGCTGTATCTCGGAGATACTGTTGACTCTCTGAGGGCACTGATGCACCTATTCGACCAGTTTGGGCAGCTGTCGAGTTTTGCCATTAATTGGCATAAATCGGCTTATTTACCACGGGACCCTCCATTGGCACCTCTACCAGATGATGTTTCTCACATACAGACATACAGGTTGTTACCGCATTCAAATACTTAGGTATAGTAGTGACAGGAGACCCAGGGGACTATATTACACTGAACTTGAAACCGATACTACGTAAGTTTCAAAATAAATAGACCAGTTGGAGTAAATTACCATTGTCAGTAACCGGACGGGTAAATCTTATTAAAACGATCTGGGCACCACAACTTTTGTACATTTTACATAACGCCCCAATCTGGATACCACAGTACTGATTCCGACGTGTTGACTCACAGTTCAGAGCCCTCATTTGGAGAGGTGGAGTGGCAAGTATTAAACTTGCCACTCTGCAACTCCCCAAAGATCAGGGTGGAATGGCTGTTGCAGACCCACAAATGTACTACTTTGCAGCCCAACTACAATATTTCACGGGGTGGGATCTTGGGACGATTGCAGACCCATCCAGGAGTCTTCTTGTCAGCCCAGACACAGATTATACCGCCCTGTCTCATATGAAAATGTGACTTCCTAAAATCCCATTTAATTGCCCCATGGCTCAGCTACTGATGAAAGTGAGGAAGGGGGTTAAGAGCACACTCGGATTGACAGGTTATATACATCAAACCCCCATTTGGTGCAAACGCTTTTACACAGATTTAGACAAGGTTCCCAAACACCTTTGGGGAAAAGGGCGGGGAATAAATTCCTCTTCCAGATTCTTGATGGGCCCGCTCTAAAGCCATACTCCCAATTACTGAGTGAATTCCCTATACTTAAGGGTCATCATTACCAGTATGTTCAGCTACACTATGCTTTGAGGTACCAGAGTAGACACTCTACTTTGAAACTAGAGCACTCCGCGTTCCTAGACTCCATATACACTGACCCTGAGAAGAAAGGAATCATTTCTAGAATTTATACTCATCTATTGTCACACTTACAAGCCCTGGATCTTTTACCTTGTAGGGAGGAATGGGAGAAAGATGTTGGCCCCATTGATGGCGAACAGTGGGAGCAGATTTTGGGAGTAGGACCATTGGTTTCTGTGTCATCTCATATTGCACCAAGTGTATCGTACACCTGTGCAGTTACACAAATGGGGCAGACAAGATACCCCCATTTGTTCGAAATGTTAAGCCCAACCTGGTGATTTTATTCATATGCTCTGGAGATGCCCCAAACTGATCAGTTATTGGAGCACCATCATTGCCAAAATCAATAGTATATTCCAGGTTCAACTAGCAGCAGATCCATTTACGTGTCTGTTAGGGGATCTTAATAAAGAACTGTACACCCCTCCAGTATACATTGCCCTCACAAGGCTCCTATATCTAGCTAGAAAGCTGATTGCTCAATTTTGGCTCTCGCCAAGTGCACCGAAAATCACACAATGGATCCAACAGGTCAATACTATCCTTATCCGGGAAAAAAATACCATCATAGAAAATCGCCAAAAAAAAATTCTAAATATATGGCAGAGCTGGTTGAACTCTCCAGAGGTGGCACCCCCACGGTTGGCATTAGACAGATTATTGATGGGATAGTCAATTTTTATGAGTTAATTTCAGAGTCGTATGTGGAAAAATTGGTGACCCGCCAAGGGAGATTTGCTAGTGCTTTAGATCATGAGTACTTCTATGCACATTACCAGTTGGACTAGAGTTTTTCTTATAATTTAATTTTATATGTACAATCTCTCTTAATTGTTTTGTTTATATGTTGCACCTCCTGTTGTTATGGGTGCTGAGAACCCAGGGTATTACACAATGCTTTTTTGGCATATGATAAATGAGATGGTTATACATCTACCACCACTTATATACTGTTGTGATTATGGAGAATCCTGTTGTTCAAAAATTGTATACCTATCAAAATATACCATGTAGTGCCTTGTGTTCTCATTAATACATTTTTATTGATTAAAAAAAAAAAAAAAAAAAAAAAAGATTCATACCAGACACAAAGTGTCTGGTGTTGTCGGGATCAAAGTCAGATCCCAGTTTATTGAAGTCAGACGGATGTCGGACTCCAAGTCACAGGGCAGAGTCGGATCCACAGTCGTATGACTGTCATGCCGTGCCAGTGTGAACCCGGCCTGAGTGTCTCAAGAAATGAGATAGGCCATTAGTACATCAGGCGTGATCAATTTTCAGTGATTGGCACCATAGCTTGTAGACTCTATAACCTTCACAAAGACCAAATAATATACTCTGATTTGAGTTATTTTTACCAAAGAAATATAGCAGTATAAATATTGGTCAAATTTTATGAAGAAAAATTATTAATTTGCAAAATTTTATAACAGAAGCAAAGATAAAATTCATTTTTTTACATTATCAGTCTTTTTTTTTATTTATAGTGCAAAAAATAAAAACCCAGTGGTGATTAAATACAACCAAAAGAAAGCTCTATTTGTGTGAAAAAGAAGAAAAAATTTTCACATGTTGCATGATTGAGTAATTGTCATTCAAAGTGTGAGCACTGAAAGCATGTCAAAAACATGTCAAATGCTGCTCACTAGCATGTTTATTATTTTCAGGAAAAAAAAGCTTTACAACCGTTTTAATATATTGCAGCTTACTAATCCTTGGTGGTGGCTGCATTTCTTTTCTTTTTTTCAAACTTACTTTGTTTTAGTTTCACCTGGCAATCCTGCAGATAACACATTTTATGATCCCGAGCGGCTATGTCACTCATCTATTGTATCTATGGAAGGAGCCATGGCTGTCACCCTGGGCTGCTCCAGATATAGAATACTAGCATATCTTCAGCTACATAAAATGAGAAGCAGGGCAATTCGTAGTTTTCAGATGTTCGCTAGGAAGGAAGATATTCTTCTGTGCAGCTCACAGAAAGTGACAAGGACATGCATTTCTGGCAAGATCAACAGGTATCTTTTGTATTTGTTGAAAATGTACTTAGCTGGGGAAAAAAGGAAAACTAATGTAACCACCACATCTAAGAACTGTAAGCTGCCATACATTGCAATTTGTTCTTGGGTTTAGTTATCCCTTTATGACTCTCACTAATGTTTTCATGAGTTGCAACTTTATATGAAGCAGAGGTTCAAGAACTTCTTTACATCTTACTTTTGCAAGGAGTAAAGTTTTTTCATCTGTTGAATATAATGTCTTTCTGTTGCTTTTACTGTTCCACAGGCATTTTACCACAGTACTTTGTAAAAATGGTTTGAAGCACATGTAACCGACCATAACTTAAATCTCTGCACATTTGCTGCTTATATTCTTGATACATTATAACACTGTTTTTCTTTTTAATTCCATAGAATTCTGTCATCCTGAATAAGTGAGCATCTGGAATAGAGCACATTTCTTGCCACGTGTAAATACACAACTCCCCTTCATGACGGTAGGTAAAACAAATCCTGAAACCAGTTTTGCAACTTTACCAAGTGTTTGTAAAATTGTACATGTCATCACAACTAATTAGTTCATCCAGGTCAATTATAAGTTATTTTTTCAGGATAATTCTGATCTTTATTTGTTGGTAAATGGTAATGAATCTTAGATTGTCTTGTTTTTTTATCAAAGAAAAAATTATATAAAAAAAAAAAAAATCAAAGAACAACCCAAAACAATTCTACTACTGACAATCGCAGCAAATCCACAAATGTTTATTATTTGTTGTATGTACTACTAGTTGGGCTCAGAGACAATGGTCCCCCTTTTGCTTTTTTTTATCCTACCTAAAACACACTGACATTAAATTAAAAAAAAAGCTTTTTTTAAATCCTACTTAATTACTTAAAAATATTTTTTTATACATTTTATTTTGTTTAGTAAACCAATATTTTATACCTGCGCATTTCTTCTCAATTTCCTATCATTGGCTGTATTGACACTTATAAGTCTCTCAAGCCCATACAGTATAAAAGAAGAGGGGATGCTACATCGTGGTAAACACGGCTTTGTCCCAGCTTATTTGAGACATGGTGCTGCCAGCAATTTCAAAATTCACTTTTTTTTTAAATGGTACATTTTCTCAGTTTAAACATTTGATAAGTTACCTTTTTGTATTGTGAATAAAATATGGGTTTATGAGAATCATTTTATGTAGATTTTACACGTCATCCCAAATTTTTTTTTGAAAAAGGGTATCCTTTCACACTGAGGCACTTTTCAGGCGTTTTAGCGCTAAAAACAGCGCCTGAAAAGCGCTTCTTATGCCTCCCCAGTGTGAAAGCACTGGGGCTTTCACACTGGGGCGCTGCACATGCAGTATGGGGAAAAAAAAATCCTGCAAGCAGCATCTTTGGGGCAGTGCGGGAGCGGTGTATACACAGCTCCCAAAACGCCCTGCCCATTCAAATGAATGGGCAGTGCAGCCGCTTTTAACCGAACAGAAAAGCGGCGCTATAACAGTGGCAAAGCGCCGCTAAAACTAGCAGCGTTTTACTGATAACGCCAGCACCGCCCCAGTGTGAAAGTACCCTTAATGTATCTGCTGGTAAATGGTAATAAACATATTGCAGAGGAGAGGGGTTAATATTCTCTTCTGAGTACTGAGATACCACAGATCTCCTAATACTCCTAAAGGGTATCTGTAGTGGTTTTATGGGTGTTTTGTTATGGTCAGAAACAAAAAATATCTTAAATAGAAAGAAAAAGAGTGAAATGCAAAGTTCAGTAAACCAGAGCAATCAATCAGGAATCATCTTTAACAATTATGACTAAAATAAAAATCTGACTGGAAGGTGTAGGCTACACTTTGCATATGACCATTTCTCTTTCCACATTTGTATTAGAAAAACTTCCTTCATGGAATACATGTTGCTAAAATCAGCAAAACTGAATACAAACAATGTTTCAGATAGTAATACTATCTTTGAAACCAAATAGGGCACATATAACAGGTGCATGAATCTGTTGCCCACATTGACATTTTTCATGCAGAGACACAACTGAATTTTAACCACTTCAGCCGCGGAAGGTTTTAACCCCTTAATGACCAGGCCATTTTTTTTGCGATACGGCACTGTGTTACTTTAGCTGACAATTGCTGACATTCAACGCTGTACCCAAATAAAATTGATGTCCTTTTTTTTCCCCATAACTAGAGCTTTCTTTTAGCGGTATTTGATCACCTCTGTGGTTTACTTTTTGCGCTATAAACAAAAAATTTTTGAAAAAAAACTATTTTTTTTTTTTTTTTTATTTATGAAAAGAACACGGCCCACATGGACCAACAGGTTACAGAGCATCACATGTATCGTGTAACATACAAAGTATATTATAAAAGACAAAAACTTTTTCACATATGTTTTTATAATGTCTCATCGTCTTTTATCCTAATACTGAAAAGATGATACCTAACCCCGGATAAACCGGTAGTATGTTAAATGAGGAATCTTTATTGAACAGGTGATATTATGTTATAATATGGCCCATTGCGTCGGTCCTCTTTTTTTTTTTCAGATAAACATTAATAGAAGAAATTAGAAAAAGGTTGGTGGGAACTGAAGAGGAGAGAAGATAGAAGGAGAAGGGAGAAGATAGAGCAGGGGGAGAGTATAAGTGTATAGGGAAGCAGGGGGAGAAGGGGGGGGAGGGGTATATCTCGCGAACATGGAGGATCCCATAGCCTGCCCCCATAGGGTTCTATGTCACTGTTTATGAGTTATCAGCGATATCTCACTGCCACACGCTTGTTCACGGGACACAATCAGCTCTTCTCAGAGACTGTCCTGCCGTTGAGTAAATAAACATAGACCACAATTGCCAGGTCTTAGAGAATATTTCTTCTCTGTGTTGTGCCGTGTGGATGAGGTCTTCCAGTCTTCTGATGTCTTCTACTTTCCCTAGCCACATATCAATTGTCGGTGGAAGGGCAGATTTCCAACAAAGTTGAATGCAAGCTCTGGCTGCATCCAGCAAGTGACGTATGACTGATTTTTTGTATATCTTGTCGGGAATGTCTGTAGCGTGTAGCAAAAAGAATGCTGGGTCATTTGTAATTGTCCTGTCAGTGAACAGTTGTACAGTCTCTCGTATCACTTTCCAAAAGTGTGTGAGTTTGGGGCAAGACCAAAATATGTGTAGCAAAGTTCCCTTGTCCATTTGACAACTCCAGCACATGTCTGATGTTGTTGGGAATATTTTATGCAGGCGTACTGGGGTTCTGTACCATCTGGAGAGTACTTTATAATTTGTTTCCTGGGTCTTGGCGCAAATGGAAGACTTATGTGTGAAATGAAGTATGTGTTGCCTCTTTGTGGAGCTAAATCTGCAGTCTAGTTCCTCCTCCCATTTAAGTAAGCCTGGCGGTATATAGTCCAGGGGGGGTGTATTCAGGAGGTTGTAGGTCAGTGAGAGTGTGTGTGGTAGAACACCCATATTGGTACAAAGTTCTTCTAGTGTTGTGAGGCTTTGATCACTGTCTGTGGGGGGTGGGATAGAGTTAAGGAAATGTCTTAGTTGAAGTGTCCGCATAAAGTCTAGGAGGAACCCACCTGTGGGATCAGAAAGCTCCGAGTGTGTTTTCCAACGTCCTCCAGAGCTAAAGTGGGATGCCAATTGTATGCCTGCTTCCCCTAACGTCCGAAAAATTCCATCTTGTAAGCCTGGTGTGAACAGGGGGTTACCTATTATTGGATATAGGGGTGAGTTCGGAGAAGAGATGGTCGTTTCAGATATTAGTTTTGCACAAATTCGGGCCATGTTGCCTATTAGTGGATGGCGTTTAAGTTCCATTGGTAGACCCTGATAACACCACGGGGTACCACCCAGTGGGATTGTGGTATGGGATTGTTCCATTTGGGACCATAACTTGGTCTCCCGGTGTCTACGCCAGTCTATAAGTCTTCCTAAGTGTACTGCCTGATAATAAGCTCGAATGTTAGGTAATGCCAACCCCCCAGAGGACTATGGGAGCACTAGTAGTTTGTTTGGGAGTCTGGGTTTTTTCTTAGCCCAGACGAATTCAGTGAATGTCGATTGTACTTGTCTGAAAAAGCTAAGAGGTATATGTATTGGCAGGGCTTGCATTAGGTACAGTAGTTTCGGTAGGATAGACATTTTTAGAATATTACAACGCCCTAGCCAGGAATATAGGCCAGATTGCCACGTGTTTAGTAATGTTTTGATTTTTGTCAGTAGTGGTGGGAAGTTTATTTCATATGGTTTGGCAAATGTTTGGGGGATATAGGTGCACAGATATTTCAAAGCTTTGTTTGTCCATTTCAGTTTAAAACTGGATTGGAGGGATGTGAGCTGTGTTAGTGGGACCCCTATGCTCATTGCTTCTGACTTAGTTAGGTTAATTTTCAAATAAGGGAGAGCTCCATATGTGGAAAATTCTTTTAGTAGGTTAGGGAGGGAAATTATTGGGTTTGATAGGGAGAACATCAAATCGTTAGCGTATGCTGATACCTTATATTGAGTATGTTCGATGAATACTCCCGTGATGTCCGGATTTAGTCTGATATGAAAAAAAAAACTATTTTTTATTTTCTGCTATAACCACATACCCAATAAAAAAATGTAAAACATCTAATTTCTTCATCAATTTAAGCCAATATGTATTCTGCTACATATTTTTGGTTAAAAAAAAACCCTATAAGTGTATATTGATTGGTTTGCGCAAAAGTTATAGTGTCCACAAAATAGGGGATAGATTTATGGCATTTTTATTATTTATTTATTTTTTACTAGTAATGGCGGCGGCGATCAGTGATTTTTAGTGGAACTGCGACATTGCGGCAGACAGATCAGACACCTTACTGACAATTTTTATACTTTTTTGGAAACCAATGGCATTATTACAGTGATCAGTGCTAAAAATATGCACTGACATTGTACTAATGCAACTGGCAGGGAAGGGGTTAACATCAGGGGTGGTTAACTGTGTTCCCTGGGTGTGTTTACTAACTGTATGGGGGATGGGCTGCCTGAGATAACACAGAGATCCGTCTTCCTGCATAGCAGAAAGACAAGATCTCAGTGTAATCCCCTGTCAGAACAAAGATCTGCCTTGTTTACTTCGGCAGATCCCCATTCTGTCTCTGCAGGGAACGATTGCAGGTGGCCAGTGGACATCGAGTCCGCAGGACACTCTGATTGTCTCCTCTAGTGCACGAATCGCCATACCGGTACGGCGATTCGCGCAGCAGAGTCACCTTGCCGCAGTGTAACTGCGGCGGGTGGCTGCCAAGTGGTTACAGAGTATTGTAGGTACTGTTTATTAATTTCCCTGTTTATGTTGATATCACTGATCCAGAAGATTTGAGACTGTTCATAGACTTAACCCCTTTACTCACATATGCAGCCTCTTTGAAGTGAGACCTCTTCCATGGGGCTGCATATGTATGTGCCTGGATATGTGCTGGGAGCACACTTTAAGCAAGATGACCAAGCTGTCATCAATATCTGGGAGGAATGGCTATTGGTAGCCTGTGATTGGCTATCACAATGATCAGTAACTGTAAAGCCCACCCATGTACTTTCTTCTCTTGTATGAAAAAAATATACATTGTATTTTTTTCTCTATGGTAGAGAAGTATGTAAACAAAGCACAAATCTATATATACCCACTATACAATGCTATATCACTTGTATCATGCAGTTATTTTCATGTAAATAATCAACTCATAAATAAAATGCACAAACAGTTATTCTACAATAAAGTGCTCTGTGATCAGAAGAGACCAGTTGCTGGAGTTTTGGGGGGAGGAATGTTGTCTCATTCTTGCCTGATATAGGATTCTAACTGCTTAACAGTCCTGGGTCTTCTTTCTGGTATATTTGGTTTCAAGATACACCAACTATTTTTGTGAAAGGTTTGGACAGTAGACAGGCCAGTTCACCACCTGGATTCCTTGACTACGAAGCCATGCTGTTATCATAGATTCAGTATGTGTTTTAGCATTTGCCTGCTGAAATATGCAAGGCCTTTCCTGGAAAAACGTCATCTGGATGGGAGCATATGCTGCTCTAAAACCTGGATATATCTTTCAGCATTTATGGTGCCTTTTCAGATGTGCAAGCTGTTCATTCCATACACACTAATGCACCCCCATATCATCAGAGATGCAGGCTTTTGAACCTTGGGTTGAAACAAGAGGTCCCTCTCCTCTTTAATCTGGAGGATGCGGCACCCATAGTTGCCAAAAGGAATGTCAAATTTTGATTTATCTGACCACAAAACAGTTTTCCACTTTACAACAGACTATTCTAAATGAATGGAGGGGCAGCTCACTAGTGAGGGAGATATCTAAATTGGAAATGTCCTGGATCCATAAGCTCAAGACCTATGTCCCTTATGGGTTAAGTATAGATGTTGATGTGAATGCCTTTATAGATACTTCTTAATGGTAATTAATTTACACTCGTTTACACAGTCTGAGTCACGTGCGTAGGCCTTCATTAGCACTATTAGTAATTTAGATTGATTCACCTTTATTTATTCATATTATATATCAATTTCTAGTATATAATTTATATCAATTTGATTTATGACATTTTTGTTGGGGTTATGGTTCTTAAATATTAACATAACATTATTATATTTCCATTCACTATTTATTATAAATGTAATCACAATTTTTTTATTATACATAGAACCAATTTGTTTTGTGGTAGGATTTTAATTTGTTATTATTTGGGGGGATTTAAATTCAATAAATTAGTTTAGTCCCTATATATTATAACTAATTTAAGGTAGGGGTCCCTAACGGTGGGCTAGATTACCTTGATTGGGAATCACACTAGGAAATATTTTGGGAATCTATTATTATTTATTTGAAGAGGGGTATAGTTATTTACTATAGTCCGTTGAGGGGTTAATACGCTGGATGAGTGCTTTTCATTTGGTCATATTTATTCAGCGTTTTCTTTTTAAACAAGTTTGAGGTGAGGCTTCTTGTTGACAGTCTGACACTTTCTTTTATTTTACCGATTTTTATCACATATTTTTATTATAATTTCATCTTGGTTTTTTAGGCTGCCTTGCCTTTCGTTAGGTGGAGGATGCCCATATCCAAAATGGCATTTTGCGGCCAATCACCCGGGACTCAGAACGAGGTGTGGCTTTGTTATTTAAGGTGGTGAGTCAACCCGCTGCCCGTTCCCCATTGACAACGTCATGTATGACGAAGCACGCCTGGAAGAGGGTACGTGTTAACGTCACCACACTGTCTGTACTAGGAGCACGGGCGCCTTTTGTGAGCCGGACGGCTCTGTTTTAACCTATGCAAAATTTTAACCTACTAATGTAAGTGCATTACATTTTCTATAATAAACAAGTAAGGCAATGTTATACTATGGCCAGTCTTTCTTTTTTTTTGGTCTTTTCTGAATGAGACGGTCATGGACTCTACAGTGTTGCCAGTGTGTGAAAGACATTGCAGCCATCTATCCTGTGATTATCATCCATAAGGTCTTTTGTGCAAGTAAAGGCATTGGCTGGGCTATAGCCACATGCCTGGTTTTGCTTGCTATCTGGTAAGCATTTTTTTCTTAAGGTGACAGTGCACTTTGTCATGATATTTAATCAAGGAACCATTGACAGCAATTGGGACTGTTCTAGCATGGCATTTCTGGATCACGTTCAGGAATGGCTTCTTCTTTGGATGATAGAAAAAATTGGAAGGGTATGCCCCAGGGATTGTACGGGCAAGAGTAAAAGAGTAGAAAAAAGTAGTAAGCAAGTATAGAAAAAATATATCAAAATTTTAATATACAAACAAAATACATATAAAATCTTGATTGGTAAAAACAAGACAGAAAAATATGGTTCGGTTATAACATATATACAGCTGACACCTGAAACATACGAAAGGTCTCACTATAGGAGGCCAAATCATTCATATGAATTTCAAGAAGCCCAGCATGTTTCGGAATAAATTGTTGCATTCCTTCTTCAGGGGTAATTAAAGGTAAGCTGTATTATCTATCATAAAGATAAATGAGCAAAATTTATTATGGCAACATATATAGACATACTAAATGGGAATTGTAGGATAACATAGCGAATAGTTACAGGGCTGTTTAACAATCAGAAAATACTTACAAACAATGGAACCATGCAAGCATGTTGAAGACCACTTTCATGCAGAGATCCGCGATAACCCAAGATCTCAACATCTATGTCGGTACCAAGCCATTATTTCAAGGTAAAAGATTTATTCAATTCATCAAATTGCCGCACAGAGGGAGGAGAAGAAGTGTAGTTAGCCACTGATGGGGTGGGATGGGAAAGGGAATGGGAATGCAGGGAGCGCAATTGATGGCTGAGGAGTCCACAAGGGTCAGATGATGCCAGAAAGGGGGGTCCCCTAAACGTAAAAGGAGTATAACACATCAGTGCATGAAGGCTGGATTGGGGAGAAACTCCCATAGTATACCAACACTTAAAATAAGTATTTGCAATGAATATTTAAAATGAGTATATAAAAGAAAGTAAAGGGGTGCTCCTGGCGTATGTGCTCCCAGGGTACATAAGTCTTTATGGTATTGGTATTGGATGATTTGAGGTATTGAAGAATATCAAACTACATACAAAACAGGGGAAGTGGTCAAGGACCTAGATTTTCCAAGTCCTGCAAGTATAGAGTAGCATGTGCTGACTTACTTTTAAGAGACTGACAACAACAAATCCTCCTTGCAATAATGTGGAGTCCAGGCATGAAGCGGACTGATCACATCAGGCAAGGATATATATAGAAAGAAAGTTGGTGCAGTTCACACCCATTTGGATAATACTATCCAATGATAAACACAGGAATGCAGCAGGTGATCCGAAGGCTTACCTGAAAACAGGTGAGCCTAATCGGAACAGCCGATGCAGATGCAGCCGACCCCCCTGCTGAGCAGACGTCACAGAGCTGCCGACACGGGAAAGAAAGCCGTGTCTCCACAGCAGATGGAAAGCAGACACAACGCATGTGCGGACCGGTGTGTATACGCCGGTCTAGGTGCCAGCCGCAGAGAAAGGCTACAAAAAGGGCCCCACAGTGGTGAGAATGCCATAGGGGCCCTCCCGTGCCCTGGGAGTCCAAAAGCCAAGCGCATAAGGGCAAGAAGGAAGTGGCAAATAACTACACCTCTGCGTAGAAAGGGACAGTAAATTGAAGATTATAAAAAGTCATCATGGTTTATGGTCCAAACAGGGGGAGAAAGGGGTAGCGCAGCGCCTGAAAGCATAAATGAGGACAGAGGTCAAAGAGTGTTGAAATTACTATAAAACACATATATGCCATTAGTCATTAGTCATTAGTCAATACATATCTAGTATTGTCAACTCAACTATACATTATTGTGAGCATGGTCCATCTAAGAAAAAACAAAAGATATTAAGCTTGTTTCCAAACAATATAAATAGCACAATAGTATAGGTGGATACAGATCTTGTGGCATACAGTTTATTATACATTCATTCTAAGCAAGCTCTACCTGAGAAATATTGCATGGTTGTACATTGAGAAAACATAGCAAGCAAGTAGAGGAAACTAAACGATGAGATACTGTGTATCAGCACGAAAGCAAATATAGATAGAACATTAGATATCATATTGCATAAATGAGTATTAAGAATAGAATTTAAAGAATAGTTACGCATAGAAGAAAATAAAAGCCACACATGAGCATTTTTGCTTCAATTTGAGGGGCCAAAAATTTCATCAAGGCCATATTAATCCTGGGCAGTGTGAGGATAGTAACAAACATAATGAAAACGTTAATTACAAACCCCTTTCAAAGCCTCCCCATGAAAACCCTTGTAAAAAGGGTTTAAGTTTAAAAGCTTAATTCAAACCTGGGGGTAGGGTAGCGTTTAAATCTGAAATCCAAATAAGGGGCCCTCCTTAAACAGAAGAGAACACATCATACAGACAAACTCCTTACTCAGATCCATTCCCTAGAGTGCTCCCATAAAGCTAGTCTCACACGTGCTACCCACCAGGAACTCCTCAAAGCACGCAAAAAACCTTGCTCACTTCTATTTCACAAAACGAAACAAAAACTGTCATGGGCACACCGTATGATGTACGAATTCTCCAATAAACCCGGCACATTGCTGGCTAGGGCACTGCGAGGTCCCCGCACCAAAACCTATATCTCCCACATCCTGACGTCCTCTGGCCAAAAAGTGACCACATCATCGGATATGGCAGCAGAGTTACGGTTATTCTATGAAGGCCTCTACAATTTAGACAGGCCACCTCCATCTGGCATGCCCTCACTCCCGACTGCGGTTCAGGAGGAACTGGAGGAACCTATTACAACAGCGGAGTTGGGTGTAGCACTGGCAAACTTGAAACCAAGAAGGCCCCCGGCCCTGACGGCTTCACACAAACATATTACAAAGCCTTTTTTGAGACGCTTTCTCAACCTCTGCCCTCAACTCAATCACAGGCAATTCCATCCCGATAGACACCTTAAGAGCCTACATATCCCTTATCCCGAAGGAGGGGAAAGACCCACTGCGGTGTGGGAGCTACCACCCGATAGCTCTCTTGAACACCGACCTAAAATTGTTCGTCAAGATACTAGCCAATAGGACACTCTTACATATACCAAGCCTAATCCATAGGGACCAAGCGGGTTTCGTACCGCAACAGGAACCCCGTGATAACACCATGAGGGTGGTAAACCTAATCCATGCGGCCAAGACATCAGGGCAACCCCTTCTCCTGCTGTCAACAGACGTGGAGAAGGCTTTTGACTGTGTAGATTAGTCCTTTATACAGGCCACCTAGAACACGTCGGTCTTCGTTCGTCGATGCTCAGTTTGATCCTATTCCTTTACTCCCACCCTACGGCTGCGGTCAAAATCAATGAGACAAGGTCTAGCTACTTTAACATTCACAACGGTACACGACAGGGCTGCCCCCTGTCCCTGCTGATCTTCATACTCACACTGGAGCCCCCCCTATGCATAATAAGGGCAAATTCAGGCATTATTAGTTACCACAAACCTTCTGGGTCCCATAAAGTGTCCGCCTTTTGCGGTTGACCTAATTTTCTTCCTAACAGGCCCACTCACCTCACTCCCTAACCTACTTCATTCCATACAGGAGTACGGGGCCCTCTATTTGTTTCAAATCAACCTATCCAAATCCTCCCTCCTTAATATCACAGTGGGCAAAGACATTGTCCATCGTCTGCGTTCAGAATACCAACTACGTTGGGCTACCAACACTATTGCCTATCTTGGTGTCGACATTACCCCCGACCCTTCCGACCTGTATCAGGCGAACTTCGCCCCACTACTCCTCCATCTTAAAACGGACCTCCACAACTGGCATTCCCTTACTTTGACATGGTTTGAACGATGCAATGCCATTAAGATGACCGCCTTGCCTAGGGTATTATACCTATTACAAGCCCTTCCCATCTGCCTCCCCCCTCCATTCTTTAAACAAATGTTTCACGACTTTGTCTGGTTGCATTGAAATTTGTGTATCAGACTGCAACTCCTCCATATGGCAAAGCACAGGGGCGGAGTTGGCCTCCCAGACATGAAGGCCTAATACAGGGTGGCACATCTCACTAGAGTGGTCGACTGGCATTGCCACGCAGAGGCTAAACAGTGGGTGGCGATGGAGTTGGAAGACTCCGACGAAATGGCCAAAAGCTGGCCATGGATCGCCACCCCTCTGCCGAGAGACCTCACTGACCACCCAACGCTAGGCAGCACAATACAGGTGGCCAGAGATGCCTTCCGACACTCCTCAGTATCCCCAATGCCCTCCCCTATGGTGCCAATCTTAGGTAATCCGGACTTCCCACCCGGTCGTCAAAATCCTATTTTTGGGCGTTTGACTGCGGGGGGACGGCTTCACCTTCACGACTTTCTGGGCCCGGACGGCCAACTTACAGCAGAAGCAGCGGTGTCTGCCACAAACCCCCCCCCTGGACTTCTTGAGCGGTCTCCAACTGCATAACTTTTTGGACCCCAGGCATATCACGTCAGCTCACTGCCCTAAAATCAAACCCTACTGGTTGGAAGTGGCATGCACGATCAGGCACCTGACTGATGTCACTCTGGAGGGGTGCACCTCTCTAAGTGACCCATCAAGAAATATAAAGCCTCCCTTACCATCCAGCTATTAAACGCCGCCGACGAAATCCCTGTGGTTTGCCAAGGTAAATGAACTAAGAAACTTGGAGGATCTCACTGCCACCTTGTAAGGTAGGGAGGAGGCCTTTCAGGAGACATGGCAACCATGGCAACATTACATCTACACTGAAGCATACCTCCGTGAGGTTGCACAGCCTGATTAATCCCTGAGGCTCGAGTTACCCCCCCAGTCGAGGGGCACCGTCTACCATCTTCCTTTTCCTTTCTCCCCCCTCTTCACTCCTCTACCCTGCTACCTTCTTACCCATCCTCCATTTCCCCCCCTCCCCCCCATCCGGGGAGTACTATCCCCCACTCGCTTCCTCCTTCCTTCCTCTCCCCTAGTCCTCCCTTTCCTAAATTGCTCCCAGTCATGGGCTGGTTTAGTCAGATAATATGAATATCCTATTTTACATCACCCATCTGTTGTGTCCCATGGCTGGGCTCAGCTGGTACTCGGGAGGTAACCCTCCCAGACAGCTGTGAATGTGTTTCTCACTGTATGGCCCTGGTAGCTAAACTAGCCATAGTGGGTTATTAAGGTAACAGTCTGGAAGCCTCCCCGGTTTAGCGCACGGACAGCTCTGTCACACAGCTTCACCCTTACATGTATTCTACAGAGTGCACAACCTGGGGAATCGATATTTGACACTGCTGATATAACATCTAACCCTATCTGTTACATGTTTCTGTTTTTATTATAACCACTGTCATCTGTTTTTGACTGTTAAACTGTATCATCTTGAAAAGAAATATAGGAATTACAAAAAAAAATAAAAATCTGAAATCCACTGAAGTTCCCTTTGGAGGAGGATTTTCTTGAGGTCACCTCCTCTGGGGTTTTGGTGTAACCGGTCAAGTACAAGAACTGTAACCCTTGGGAAGAGGCCTTTGTGAACAAGAGCCACATGTCTCCCCAAAGGAAGGTCCAAATTACTAATTTTTATGGCTGATATGTGACGGTAAATCCTTTTCCATAATTTCTGTATGGTTTTCCCTATATAATAACACCCACATTCACATTGTAGCAAGTATACGACAAACATGGTCTGACAGTTGGCAACGTGTTTGGAGACAAAAGTCCATCCATTTGGTAGTCGTATCTTTTTCCTTGTAGCAATGGACACAGGAGCCACAAGGGAAGGTACCCAGTGTCTTACAGGGGTCACCCCTTTTGGTAGCTCATCTGAATGTGACCAAGGGAGTTGGCAGAACAAAAGGTCCTATTATGGGATCTGATGTTAGGACAGAGGATATAGCCATAAATGCTTTGAAAGAAAAATTTAAAGCGGGAGACCGGCGACCAATCTTTTTTTTTTTTTTAGGTCATTGAGTCACTTTGCTAATCCCAAAATAATACTCACAGTTTGGATGTAATATTTCCGCCTCTGTCTGTTTTTGTACTGAAGAATAACTTAAAAAATGTGATGCTGGCTGTTTCCATCTTGCTTGTGGGCATGTGAAGCCCACAAGCATTGATTTCCTGGATGCGGTGAATGCTGTTCATTCACAGCTTGTTCACGTGCATGATCATTGTTTGCGCACTGAATCTTGGGAAGCCTGACACTAAGCTCCCAGGAGACAGTGCGGCGCCGGGGAAAGGCAATAAACACGCCTACTCCCATGGGAGGAGAGACAGGAAGTGCCACAATAAAGTACAATATAAAGGTAATTACAGCGATAAAAAAAATTTTTCGTGTGGCATTTGAACATCTATGCAATTAACTGAAGGGTGTAAGATTAAGTTAAAAATTTGAGTGGAACCCCGCTTTAACTAAGTGGCTAACAAAAATAGACATGATTTACTTTTTTCCCCAAAGAAAGAGATTTCTACCTCCCATGATTGTACTAGGATTATCACTACCTTTTCTAATGAACATTCAAAGATTAAATAAATTTGCTATAAATACTGGCATACCCTAACATACCTTAACAAAGCAGGAATGCTCTGCCAGCCAACTGTGGCTCTTTTTATTACAACTACAAGGGGTTCTTCAGCATTGTCCTGAATTCATATACTTGGACATAGGTGAAAAACGGACGGTACTCAGATGGCAGTGTTATTGAACACACGGAATTCTTTAGGCGCCCACTACGCAAAATGTAGAAGGTATAAATTTTGTTTACATCTATTGAAGCCCTTCCTCATGCGTGGCTTGATTCCATATCAGATAATCTTTAATTATGGGCTATCCAGGGCACGCAGGGTGATCGAAAATGCATTTGGAATCCTGACCAATAGATTTAGCATTTTCCAAACCTCGATTTACCTGGCCATGTTAAGGAAAGCACAATAGTTCTGGCATGCTGTGTCCTTCACTACTACCTACGTCGACATGCACAGGGGTATGTTGCTGCAGCACCAGATCGGGAAGCCAAGAGACTTGGCAGAAATATTTGAGTGGAAGGGCAGGAGCACCTTGCTGGACTCACATCTCTTGACCGAGTACATTCCAGGCTCCCAACTCAAAGTGCTGCAGCCTGGAGTACCTGAATTCTTTTACTGGCATTGGTGCCATGAGCTGGTAGAATGACATGTAATTTTCTGATGTCCAAGTTAGGTTTGTACATGTACTTTATGATGAAAAGCATGTTAGCAAGCAAAAACATCTAACTTTGTTCATTTTCCAGTTTATATACAGTATCTCACAAAAGTGAGTATACCCCTCACATTTTTGTAAATATTTTATTATATCTTTTCATGTGACAACACTGAAAAAATTACACTTTGCTACAATGTAAAGAAGTGAGTGTACAGCTTGTATTACAGTGGAAATTTGCTGTCCCCTCAAAATAACTGAGGCCTGTTCTGAGGGGAACCTGTCCTATTAAGCTGCTACATAGTCTTGGCCACCATGCTGCAGCTCAGTTTCAGGGTCTTGGCAATATTCTTATAGCCTAGGCCATCTTTATGTAGAGCAACAATTCTTTTTTTTCAGATTCTCAGAGAGTTTTTTGCCATGAGGTGCCATGTTGAACTTCCAGTGACCAGTATGAGAGAGTGAGCACCAAATTTAACACATCTGCTCCCCATTCACACCTGAGACCTTGTAACTCTAACGAGTCACATGACACCGGAGAGGGAAAATAGCTAATTGGGCCCAAATTGGACATTTTCACTTAGGGGTGTACTCACTTTTGTTTGCCAGCGGTTTAGACATTTATGGCTGTGTGTTGAGTTATTTTGAGGGGACAGCAAATTTACACTGTTATATTATTATTATTATACAGGATTTATATAGCGCCGACAGTTTACGCAGCGCTTTACAAAATGAGGGCAGACAGTACAATTACAATACAATTCAATACAGGAGGAATCAGAGGGCCCTGTTCGTTATACAAGCTGTACACTCACTACTTTACATTGTAGCAAAGTGTCATTTCTTCAGTGTTGTCACATGAAAAGATATAATAAAATATTTCCAAAAAGGTTAGGGGTGTACTCACTTTTGTGAGATACTGTATGTTTGTTTACTTGCACTTGAAACTGTGGAAATAAAAAATTTTTTGTTGACTGATTTGAACCAACTACTTAAATGGTTTGTCATGTCTGCAAAATATTAAAATAGAAAGGTTAAAAAGGGGTGATCCTGAATCTGCACAATTGACATTTTCACAGTGAGTACATTTGATAAGTGAAAAATGCTATACAGTCATAGATAATGTGTTAATACGCCATCAAAATCTGAGTAAAACCAAGACAATTTTTTTGGATAATAAACTTTTATTGCAGTGAAGCAGATTCATTGCATTTCTCAAACAGTTTTAGTAAAATATTTTTCATAACAACAGCATGATACATAAACTTTTTGGTTACTTGGTAATTGTTTTTTTTTCAAGTGTTGATATTATTATCAAACCAAGTTAACATTGTGCTCATAATTTTTGCATGTCATTTTTGTGTTTTGAAAGGCTCCACTCTATCTTTGGACATTTTGCACATAGTTTGGGACCACACAAACTATGTTCCTTTCAGTGGCCGCCCATCCATTTATGTCCCTTTAAGAGTGTCCAGGCGCCGGACACACAGCAGTCAATGGGAAGCTTCCCAGCATGCAATCGGCTGAGTGAAAGCTGGGAAGCTGATTTGCCCGTGTTAAGGGAGGGTTTGGGGCGCAAGCGGTGCGCCCCCAAACACTCCCACTCCTCACTGATTTATACGTGGCCTCCTTTCCAATTTTTTTTTTTTTGTTTACAAAAGTTTTATTTGGAAGTTCCAAAGAAACATACAAAAAGTATAGTAATAATAAAGCATGTAACAGTGTTGTAAAGCTATCATTCAGACAGAGGAATGATAAAAAGTTACAGACGATATAGTATATGACACAGATAAATATTCAGGGGAGATATGTGATACAATAAATCTCAAGTATAAAAAATTTATAGGGAATATACAGAAAAAAGAAAGAAAGATAAACAAAGGAATGGGTTTGTAAAGATATATACTAGTGTTGGTCCAATAAGACCATTTACTTTTGTGAACATGAGTAGTATTGGTAAGAGTATATCCATTCTGAAAGTTTAAGTGAATCCATTCTGGAAACTACTTGTTGCCATGGAAGATTATTGGATTTCCAGTTATAGGCTATCATCCAATGGATAGAGCTACATAATGAGTGAATTAATCTCATGCATGGCAGGGGAATGTTTGGTATGTTTGCATATAGCAAGCATATTTGGGGTGTGGGTGTTATTTTTTGTTTGGTGGAGGTTTCAATTATATCAAAGGCTTTGCACCATATTTGGTCCAGGAGAGTGCAATTCCAAAATGTGTGTATGAGCGTGCCAGGTTCTGCACACCCCCTGAAACAGTTTGGAGAGATTGAAGGGTAATATGTGTATAGTTTAGCAGGGGTCAGGTACCATCTTGAGAATATTTTAATTGGAGTTTCTCTGAATGAGATGGCTTTATTACTTTTGCGTAAGTTGATTGACATTGATGACCAATCGTCTATGCTAAATGCAATTCCCATATCTGACTCCCATTTTAAGCATCTGTGAGGATTTGTCTGGTACTCCAACACTATTCAGAAAATTGTATAATCTTGAGATATGGCCTCTGTCTCTAGAAAAGGAGATACAGATTTGTTCAAATATAGTGTTGGAGGGATTTGTTGTAAGTGCGAAATATTTAGCATAGAAGGTTTTAATTAAATGATAATGGTGAAGTTCAGAGGAAGGGAGGCCGTGTATAGATTGTAATGTGGGGAATGGGATAAAATTCCATTTTAATTGTAGGGATCTAAGTGTGGTAATATTTTTATTGATCCAAGTTGAAAAGGAGTGTTTATTATTATATGCACAAGGAAATCTGGGGTCTCCTAAGAAGGAGGCTAAGGGGGGAGTGTTTGAAGAGAGTTTAAATGTATCTTTGTGCTTATTCCATAATTGATAAAATTGAGCAACGATAATATTGTGTTTAGTGAGTTTACTGTAGGATGTGATATTGGACCATAATATTCCTTGTAAATGTAATGGGGCTATGGAAATGGTTTCAAATTTTTTCCATGGGGTCTCCTGGGTGGGGGTGAACCATTGAGTTAGTTGTGTTAATCTGGCTGCAAAATAGTAGAGCCAGATGTTAGGAAGACCTAGGCCTCCTGAGGATTGGGGTCTATGCATAAGGGCGTAGATGCATCTGGGTTTTTTCCCGGCCCATATAAATTTATTGATAATTCTTTGAATAGAAATCAATTTAGATTTTGGGATGTCAATAGGAAGTGTATGAAAATAATATAAGAGTTTAGGGAGGATTGTCATTTTAATGGCATATATTCTACCTAGAAAAGAAATATGAAAAGAAGACCAGGAATTAAGAATGGAGGTGATGTGAGAAAATAATGGGATATAATTGGATTTATATAAAAGATTATGTGTTGAGGTAATTGTGACACCAAGGTATTTAAATGAGTTGGGACACCATATGAAAGAAAAATTATTTGATAATAAATTTTGTGTATTTTGGGTGAAGTTAATTGGTAGAGCAGAACTTTTATTTGTATTAATTTTAAGACCTGAGATGTTATGGAAAAGTCTAAGTTCTTTAAGAAGGGATGTGATAGAGGTAAGAGGTTCAGTGAGGAATATAAGTGCATCATTGGCATATAAGCTGAGTTTAAATTCATTATCTTCCTTAGTGTATCCTTTTATATCAGTGTTGTTTATGATCTTGTGGGCTAATGGTTCGATTGCAAGGGCAAATAAGAGTGGGGAAAGGGGACAGCCTTGCCTAGTTCCTCTACTAAGGGGAAAGAAATCCGAATTATGACGGGGATTTTAATTCTGGTTTGAGGGGAGTGATATAATGCGTTAAATCCCTGTAGGAATTTATCCGAAATTCCATATTTAGGTAGTATGAAGTTGAGGTATGACCAGCTAACGCTGTCAAACGCCTTATGTATATTTAAACTAAGGAGGCATAGTTGACGGGAGTGTAGATTTGCGTCTTGTATAATATTAGTGACTAGTCTAACATTATCAACTATCTGTCGGCTGGGAATGAAACCAGTTTGATCGATGTGAATTAAGTTTGTAATGACAGTTGCCAATCTGTCAGAGAGTAGTCTCCCAAAGATTTTAAGGTCATTATTTAAAACTGATATAGGGCGATAATTCTGGGGGAGGGAGTGGTCTTTAAGTGGTTTAGGGATAAGAGAAAGGTTAGCTAAGAGCATCTCATCCGGGAAATGGCTGCCATTGAGAATATGATTAAAGAGGTTAGTCATGTGGGGGGTTAAAAGAGAGGCAAATTTTTATTTTTTATAATGTGAAGATGAGAAGCCATCTGGGCCAGGGGCTGTAGAAGTTTTAAGAAATGTAATAATTCGAGTCAATTCTAATTCCGTACAGGGGGCATTAAGAGCTTCTATTTGCTGTGAGTTGAGAGAGGGTAATTGAATGTCGTCAAACCATGATTTAGATGTGTGATCAAGAGGAGGTTGTGGACTTGAGAGTAGGTTTTTGTAGAATGAGGAAAATATATTTAACACTTCATGAGGGTGGGTGATCGTGTTTCCATTGGACTCTCTAAGTTTATATGTGTGTGGGGGTTTGTGTTCATGGTTAAGTTTTTTGGCGAACATGGATGAGGGGGAATTACTATGTAGTAAAAACTTGGCTTTGGAAAATTTAAGAGATTTTTCTGTATTTGCTGAAAGGATAAGGTCCAAAGCCTTGCGTTTATCTTGAATCAGTTTAGTGAGTTCTTGTGAAGGAGCATGTTGTAGTTTGTTGTATAGTTGATTTAAATCTCTGATAAGGCTTTTGATGTTTGTGAGTCTTTCTCTGTTTATGTTTGCGGCTAGACTAATTAGGTGGCCTCTTAGAACCGCTTTATGAGCCACCCAAAGTGTAGTGGGAGGGGTTTCATCATTGACATTGTCTGTAAAGTAATTCTCAATGTGTGTTGAAATGGATTGTGTTAATGAGGTGTCGGTTAAAATTGAGTAATTTAGCCGCCAATTGTAAGGGGAAGGTGAAAGACCTATATGAGAGGTTTCAAATGAAGTGATATCATGGTCAGACCAAGGGCAAGGGTGTATAAGAGCTTTGAAGGAGTTAGCTAAAAGTATAGGGGTACAGTATATGTAGTCCAGTCTAGCGTAAACTTCGTGAGGGTGTGAATAATGTGTATAGGCTTTAATACCTACATTGTGGGCTCTCCAAGAGTCAATAAGTTGAAATTTGTTAATGGACCGGTTCAAGGATTTAGAGAAAGCTTTGGTGGATGGGGTTATTTTGCTTCTATCTAAGGCTGAGTGTGATGTTAAGTTAAAGTCCCCACCTAGAATTAAGTGGGGAGAGCTATATTTGTCTAGGATCTCAAAAAAATTCTGGAAAAAGGTGGATTGAGATTCGGTAGTGGCATAAATCGATGCTATAGTTATTGTTTTATTATTTATCTGACCTTTGATGATGATATAGCGACTATCTGTATCTTTGTATATATTTTGTATGTCTAAGACAATGGTATTGCGGATAAAGATAGCAACACTGCGGGTTTTGTTGTGGAAAGTGGTATAATAAAATTGGTTGTATGTCTTATCAAAATAGTTTGGGTGATTGGAAGAGGAAAAGTGTGTTTCCTGCATGAGAATAACATTATGAGAACATTATGAGATATGACTTTAAGAACCATTGGTTATGTATAGTTGATAATGTTTATGAAAAAAGTCAATCTCATAAAAATAAGGTGGCATAAATGAGTAAAGCTCTTGTTTGTATAAGTGAGGTTTGATGTCTAGCATTTTTGATGATTGAGTCAAACTATACATTAATTGTAGAGAGAATAACTTAGAGTGCATACCATATCCTGAGAATAAATTGCTGTAACAGAGAAGAATATAACACTGCTTTATCCAGTGAAACTGTGAAATCTTACTATGACTTCCGATTTTCGATTTAGATTTAGTATTAGCCATAAAGGCAAAATTAGTATATAAAGAAAAACAAAATAACATGAACAGAGGGACAAGAAATGTCTTGTCACTAAAATATAAACTAGAATCCAAAGGACAAATATGTCCTAATCCTGCAGACACAATCAGGTGCAGCATCCCTACAAGTAAGGACGCTGCAGTTGACCGCATAGGCAGGAGGCGGGACAATCCAGCGACGGCGGACGTAACAGGCTATTTGAATAAACTAGAATTTAAACATCAAGTAATACCAACCAAGGGAATTGTTGAAACAACCCAAGTTATTTTATACAACTTTTATGTAAGGGGGATTAGGGTAGATGTAAATCCTCTAGTAATGATGACAATGCAACAAAATTAAAGAGAAACCGCATTGACATCATAAAATAGCAGTGTATCAAGCAAAAATACATGACTTAATAGCTGAATGGAAAAAATAAGAGAGAGTGATAATGATGGTGGGGGAGAGAGAAAGGGGGATTGGGGGGGGGGGGAGAAGGTATAGGGGGAGGGGGTGGAAATCTTCTTTTCTTCCGTCTAATTTCTTAGTATCTGCGATGAAAGTGAAGTTCCGTCAGTAGGAGATGGGTATAAGGGTAGCAATTCGTAAGGATGGAGTATAGAAACAATGATGAGAATGTTCAGTCCAAGATGTAGGAAGGGGTTGTAGGTATGGAAGACCTTTTATGATCCTTGATGAAGTATTGCCAATGCAGAGTAAGGCATCATGTGGTTCCGCTTGAAAAGGTGACCAACTTTTGCATAATGTATTCAAGTTGCTTGATCTTGGAATGGTTGACGCCATCTTCTTTGTTCATTTGTGTTGCATCTGGAAGATGGGGTAGACCAGATTGGGGAGGATCTTGGGGTTGAAGGAAAATGTTTAGAAGGTTCCGGTTCAAGTAGGCCAGTTTAACCAGTAATTCTTTGCCTTCGATTACATTGTACACAGTGTATGTGGAGCCATTGTATGGGATTGTGAGTTTAAATGGGAATCCCCATCTATATTTTATCCGTGCTGTTTGTAGGTAACTTCCTTCATCCTGTGTCTTCTATCTAAGGTGGCAGGAGAGATGTCAGGATAGATTTGCAGCTTTTTACCATCAAGGGCAATATTTGGGGAGATCCTTGAAGCACGCATGATGTCTTCTTTCACCAAGAAATCCTTCATGCCCATGATAATATCTCTGGGTGGTTTATCTGGTGAGGGTTTGGGGCATAAGGCTCTGTGTATTCTGTTGCATGTAAATGTAGATGATGGTTTATCTGGTAAAAGATTGTGGAAGATCTTTGAAACTGTCGGCATAAGATCTGTGACTGATTCTGGGACGCCACGTAATCTGATGTTGTGGCGTCTATTTCTATTATCCAAATCTTCTACTTGTGCTTGCATAAAGGCAAAGCTGTCAGCTAATGATTCCTAGTCTTTTCTTAGATCATTATGTGCGAGCGAGAGTTCATCATGCTTGGTTTCCAAGATGTCTGTGCGGCTTCCTATATTGCAAACAAAAAGGAACAAATAAAAAGGAAAATGCTGCGCTATCCAGTGAGACAAACTACTAAACTAAAAAACACTAGCTGCTAGCATACAACAAACCAAGTTTTTCAACTGGAGAAGACGGTCACTCACCCCACGATTGATGGACTTTTGTGTTTGCCACATTTTACACAGATATTACTTTGTCCATTTATAGCAGGTCACTGCTTACACATATTTTGGATGTCTGTCACTATATGTTACATTGTTTCACATGGGCTTCCTATATTAGCAATCTCTTGAGATAGGGCCGTGGTGGATTTATGCACTTCTCTCTTCTATTTTGCACTATATACCCCGATCTGTGAGGCTGCACTATATACCAGTGGCGGCTGGTGCTCAATATTTTTTTGGGGGACGCAAAAAGTTTGAAAAAAAAACATCAATTGCAGCCACTGTGCCATCAAATGAAGCCACTGTGCCCATCAAATGCAGCCACTGTGCCATCAAATGCAGCCACTGTGCCCATCAAACGCTGCCACTGTGCCATCAAACGCTGACACTGTGCCATCAAATGCCAACACTATGCCCATCAAATGCTGCCACTGTGCCATCAAAGGCAGCCACTGTGCCCATCAAACGCTGCCACTGTGCCATCAAACGCTGACACTGTGCCATCAAATGCAGCCACTGTGCCATCAAACGCAGCTACTGTGTCAAACGCTGCCAGTGTGCCCATCAAATGCTGCCAGTGTGCCCATCATATGCTGCCAGTGTGCCTAACTGCCCATCAAATGCTGCCAGTGTGCCCATCAAATGCTGCCAGTGTGCCCATCATATGCTGCCAGTGTGCCTAACTGCCCATCATATGCTGCCAGTGTGCCCATCAAATGCTGCCAGTGTGCCCATCAAAAACTGCCAGTGTGCCCATTAAATGCTGCCAGTGTGCCCACTAAATGCTGCCAGTGTGCTCAACTGCCCATCATATGCTGCCAGTGTGTACATCAAATGCTGCCAGTGTGCCCATCAAATGCTGCCAGTGTGCCCATTAAATGCTGCCAGTGTACCCACTAGCCGTTTGCCTGGCACTTACCCTGTGTCTGTGGGGCAGCGGGTGACCACAACGAGCGGGGTTCTTCATATGTCTCCTGCCTCCTGATAGGCGTCCAATAGCGGCGCCTGTCGTTTCAGCTAATCAGGTGACAAGTAACAGACTCGAACACCTAATTGGCAGAGAGGCAGTTCAGTGTTAGGAAAGCGAATAGTCTTTCACTTTCCTAATAAAGCTGAGTGGACTGCAAGCGCCAAGGATGGCGCTCACAGTTCACCTATTTTGCAGCCTTAGGACCATACTTACCAGCTCCACTCAGTCTGTGCATTCCATGGAGCTTCTGACGTCACTTCCGGTTTCCCTCTGGCACAGGGAAACCGGAAGTAACATCTTAACTCAAAGAACAAAGCATCAAAAAGATGTTGCTCTGCGCTTTGGAATACGCCACAAAGCAGGTAAAAATCCTGCAAATGAAGCGCTTTGTCTGCAATCTCCTGATTGCATTGACATGGCACTTCCCATAGTGAACTGTGTCTGGAGCCCAAACACAGTGCACTTAAAGGACGGGCTGCCACTGCTATATACCCTGATCTGTGAGGCTGCACTATATACCCTGATCTGTGAGGCTGCACTATATACCCCGATCTGTGAGGCTGCGCTATATACCCTGATCTGAAATGCTGAGCTATATACCCTGATCTGTGAGCTGAGCTGTACACTCTGTCCTGTGATGCTGCGGCTGTAAACTTTGCCCTGTGATGCTGGAGCTGTATAATCTGTCCTGTGATGCTGGGGCTATATACTCTGTCCTGCGGTGTGGGGCTGTATACTCTGTCCTGTGATGCTGGGACTGTATACTCTGTACTGTGATGCTGGGGCTGTATACTCTGTACTGTGATGCTGGGGCTGTATACTCTGTGCTCTGATGCTAAGCTGTATACTCCTGACACTATGGGTGGAAGCAAGTGGAATACAGGGGACGGAGTGAGTATATTCTATAAGGGGTGGGGCTTATGAGAAGTGGGAGGGGTCAAAAAGGAAGGATGGGGTCTGGCACCCCCTCATCCTAAAACTTCACCAGCCGCCACGGGTTCCTTTACTAGCATGTGAGTCCGCTGGATGTGCTAAACTATTTATCTGTGGCTGTATAAAGCATACTGCACTGTTCTGACAGGGGAGATGATGATGTCACGTGCTCTGACTCATCCAATCATGTTACTGAAGGACATATAGTTGAATATTTATTAACACTTATTCACTTTATTGATTATGATATCAGGGTATTTTTATGGTTTAGGATTTTATATATAAGCACCACTCCAACAGATGGGGATAGTTTGATAAGCGCACTAACATATTTTATATTGACTTATAGCAACATGTGTCACAGCACTAATTGGTTGGTTGCAGCTTACACATTTCTTTTTGGTGGTTTGTTATTTTATAGAGAATCCACATCAGCCCTTTAGTTTTCTTTTTTCATATTAGTTAGGGTTAATCTGATATGTCAAAATATGGTTTTGAGCTTAACATTATTCACTTTGGAGATAACATCAGTTATGTTATATTTAACAGTAGTAAACATGACACGATAGGCCTTTATTGTCTGATAACATGCTAGCCATATTGTGCAAATGCAAACGGTCCTTCACACTAGGACAGCTGCAAAAATAAAAAAAAAACACCACCTAACTTCCTATTCAAGTCCTCTGGCCACTCTCCATTCTCCTACTTCCCTCTGCACAGTGTCTAACATATGAAGCAGCCTCATATGTTGGGCAGTATTGCAGAGAGATCTTGCTATTTGTAAATGTTGTCACTGACAGCAGCAGGAAGAGATAACTCCTGCTGTTCTCAGGAATGTGGAGAATCCAGAGAACATAAATTGGAAAAGTAATTTTCAATGGTGCCAGTCACAGGCTATTAATGCAAAAAGGTTTATTATCTTAACCCCTTCAGCCCTGGAAGGTTTTACATCCTTAATGACCAGGCCATTTTTTGTGACACGACACTGTGTTACTTTAACTGACAATTGTGCAATCATGCGACGCTGTACCCAAATAAAATTGATGTCCTTTTTTTCCCACAGATAGAGCTTTCTTTTGGTGGTATTTGATCACCTCTGACTTTTTTCTTTTTGTGCTATAAACAAAAAAGAACGACAATTTTGAAAAGAAAAACAATATTTTTTACTTTCTACTATAATACATATCTAATAAAAAAAATGTAAAAAATCTAATTTCTTCATCAATTAAGACCAATGTGTATTCTGCTACATACTTTTGGTAAAAAAAATCCCAATAAGTGATCAGCGATTTTTAGCGGGATTGTGACATTGTGGCGGACAGATCGGACACCTAGCTGACACTTTTTTGGGAACCAGTGACATTAATACAGTGATCAGTGCTAAAAAATATGCACTGACACAGTATAAATGACACTGGCAAGGAAGGGGTAAACATCAGGGGCGATCAACGGGTTAACAGTGTTCCCTCAGTGTGTTTTAACTGTGTGGGGGGGATGGGCTCACTGCATGGACACTCTGATCCGTGTTCCTGATAAGCAGGAACACTAGATCAGAGTGTTCGTGCCTGACAGCACAGCGGTCTGCTCGTTTACATCAGCAGACCGGCGTTCTGTCTCTGCGGGGAGCGATCACAGGAGGCTCCCCCTGTGGCCAATCAGCTTGCAATCGCGGCTTCGGCAAGGAAGGGGTAAACATCAGGGGCGATCAACGGGTTAACAGTGTTCCCTCAGTGTGTTTTAACTGTGTGGGGGGGATGGGCTCACTGCATGGACACTCTGATCCGTGTTCCTGATAAGCAGGAACACTAGATCAGAGTGTCCGTGCCTGACAGCACAGCGGTCTGCTCGTTTACATCAGCAGACCGGCGTTCTGTCTCTGCGGGGAGCGATCACAGGTGGCTCCCCCTGTGGCCAATCAGCTTGCAATCGCGGCTTCGGCACGCGCGTGCCCCCCCCCCCCCCCCCCCCATGGCTACTTCTGGAAAGATTGGTGAGCCAATCACAAAAGCAGGAAATTTTGTTTCTGGGGGGTGGTCAGTACACATTCTGTGTACAGAACAACTCCAGGTAGCCATATTGCACTGCATTTACAGAAAATGACAACGGCTGCAGATTGAAAAGGAAAGATCATTTTTAATAACATTCAATTACAATATGACTTGGGTCGCAATCGTCGTCGCTATAATATTTTTTCTTTATTTGCTATTTTTTTTTCCCTACGAAAGTGGAGTTACACTTTAATGTTGTTTTGGACTATTTCATTCCCTGAGACCCCTTTCACACTGGGTCCGCGACTGCGTTAGCGCTGAAGCACCGCTCATTTAGCAGTGCTTTACGCGGCGCTTATTGGCCGCTAGTGGGGTGCTTTTAACCCCAAAGAAGGGTTAAAAGCGCCCGTGTTGCTGCGCTTCTGAGGTGCTTTTCAGGTGATTTGGAAGCTCTGCCTATTCATTTCAATGGGCAAGGCATTTTGGGAGCAAATACAGCGCTCCCAAACCGCCTCAAGGATGCTGCTTGAGGCACCGCTCGAGTGTGAAAAAACACACTGAAATGAATGGGAGGCAGTTATAGGCGCTATTTAGAGGTTTTTTCTAGCGCTAAAATGCCTGAAAACCGCCTCAGTGTGAAAGGGGATCTAATAAACAATGTTTTTGGTGATTCTTCACTTACTGTAAATATGCATGTACACAAGGGAAGATGCGTGGCCTGATGCATTAATCCTTTTAAAACGTTTATTTGGAACACAATGGTATATACAGAAAATACTACGTATTCGTAAGTGGATGAATTGCAATAATAACACTTAATAGAATGGTAATATATATTAAAATAATGCCCATACAAGGGATAAAAGGTGAATGATCGTCTAACGCGTTTCGAGGATTTTCCTCTTCCTCAGAGCCTTAGCAAACCAGGTCTGGTCTGGATGAGTGGTATATCACTGGGTGAGTGGTATGACCTTACGGGAGGATTCTCCTTTGCTGTAGAGATATTCCTTCTACATCACAGCTCTCTCAGCACCGTGGGAGAGTAAAGGGATCAAGTCCTCCGTGGGTCCCAATGATTAGTGCTCGTATTACAGCCTCACTCCGATGTAATGATCCAAGTGACAAGGCTATCCTGACGGTGAACCATCAGTGGATCTGTGCAGGTTCCCGTACGATATTGCAGCCATGCGGCACTCTGCGGGGTTACCGATCGCAATGTGGGTACTCGGAGGGACAGAGGGGTGCAGCTGCGCACTGCGACCGTATGGCGTGCAAGCAGGCTCGTGGAAGTTCTTTCTTTTTTTTCTGTCTACATGTTTACAATATACATCCAAGTTTACTACCATCTCTGTCTAGACCAGTGGTTCTCATCCTGGGGGTTGGGACCCCCTCGGGGGTTGAATGAGGATTTGCCAGGGGTCACCGAATCCTGGGCTGTTCCTGAAGGCTGCACCGCTCTCCCAGCCTTTTTGTGGCCGCCCAGCAGGGCTGTCCCTGGAGCCTGTGGCTGCCCAGCTGGGCTGTTCCTGGAGCCCGCAGCCGCCCACTAAACCACTTCACAGCTGCCCATTCAGTTCAGACCCTATCTCCTGATTTCGGCATAGGTGTCACTGCTATGGGACACCATAAAGTCTGAGGCACAATGAAGCCAGAGACACAGTGAGTAACACTACCTGTGATTGGAGTTGCCATTAAAAGTCCCCACTACAGTTCTCAGATCAGCAGATGACCTTGATCAAGAGCACAGCAAGTTGGTTGATCAGAACTCCCCACAGCGACTCATCCCAACTTCCTGCCCAGCACTGCCACTCATCCCATTCCTCCCACCCCCCCCCGCCAAGGAGTAAGAGAAGGAATAAAAATAGAGAATACATGGAAGGGAGAGGAAAAGAGGGGGAGGAACAAAGAAAAAGGGAGAGAACGAAAGAACAAGAAAGACGGCTACAGAGAGGGATGGGAAAAAAAAAAAACATGAAATTAGGATAGAGAGAGATAAAAGGGAAAGAGAGAGCGTAGTACATCCTAAATGTACAATTAGGGGTTTTAACACTGTACAAGTGGAAGGGACTCAGGGAGCGCTAAATGTCTGTGTGTTAGGGGCGCAAATTACTTGTCTTGCCTTGGGTGCTGACACCCCACGCTACGAAAATAATTTTACTGTTAGGGGTCCCACAACTTGGGAAATTTTATCAAGGGGCCACGGCACTAGGAAGGTTGAGAACCACTGGTCTAGACAAAGGATTTGACAAACTTCTGCTTCGTTAAGTGTACTATGCGTTGGTGATTGCCTCTTTTGAATACACAAGTTAGGTTTGTTGATGCACAGAATTACACCAAGAAAAGAAAACAATGCCAATGACATCAGGGTGAAGAAACACTCATTGCTTTAGATGGGGAAGTGCAAATATGAAAAATAACAAGTTTAAATACTATTTATTTCATTGTATTCTATTTATTTCAAACATTTCCATGAAAACTATTTTTATTTTCAAACAATGGAATTGAATCTCAAAGAACACCAAACATAATGGCTTTACACTAAAAATTTTCCTGACGAACACCATACTAATGATAAGATTATCATACGATCTGTTGTCTGAGGCAGTGTTGCCAACCGTCAGTATTTTTACTGGCAGCCAGTAAAAAACAGGCAATTTTCTCCTGCCAGTAAATGCCAGTAAAAAGTAAAAGGTTGCCAGCAAAAAATATGGCTGTGACACTCGGCTTAGTCCAGAGCCAGCTGGGACTATCCGAGTGCTTGCTACAGTGTGATAGGGTGGCTCTGGTGGAGGCGGTGCCTGAGCATGTCGTGTGATGTTATGGTGCAATGGAGCCAAGCAGAGTGGCCAGAGCCTCGCGTGCGGGTCTGTGGTATGGGAGCAAGGCAAGCTGGGACCAGGGCCATCAGTACTGTTTAGACTGGAGTGGACTGGAGGGACCACTTGGCTTAGAGAGAGACTGTCACTGTGACTCAGGAGGGGACATGTTGTGTCAGTGAGGTCTCATCATCATCTGTGCTGCTGCACACTGTTTTCAGTGTCACTGTGAGAGTAAGCTTTATGTGTGTGCCGCCCATTCTAATTTCTTGCCCTCCTGAGACCAGTCCCTGAGCTACTTGCTTACTATATCAAAAATAAAATAAGAAATATGTTTTTTGCCTTATTATCCACCTTAAATAATATTGCTAATTGCATATTGTATTTGTTTCTAGCCTAAATACTCTAATTTGCACTTAAAACTGTAATTTTGTAACTTTTGGAAATGCCAGTAATTTTTGGGTGCTGTGTCAGTAAATTTCAATATGGTAGGTTGGCAACACAGGTCTGAGGAGAAAATTTTTCGTGTTTGCGCCATCAGATAATATCGGATGAACTGTGTACTAACTATAAGATTATCGTACGATCGTTTAGAAAAATCTGGATTTTTTTGTACGATTTTTGCCGCCGATTGGCTCTCCTTGTCAGTGCGAACCGAGGAATGCCGTTTACCGGCACTTTCTGGTTCACGCGATGATCAGCTGTGAATGGTCACAGCTGATCACGTGGTAAGAAGCCTCTGTCAGAGGCTTCTTAGCACAATCGGAGATTTGGCATGTCAGACTGACACGCCGCACGCGCGATCGCCGCACTGCACGCCCCCGCGGGCGCTAGGCATGTTATCCTGCTGGACGTCATATGACACCAAGTCAGGATAACAGAACCACTTTACGGCTGTCAATCTGCTATAGGCCAGGCGGTAAGTGGTTAAAAAAGGTTAGCATTGGATTGTACAACCCCACAAACTACCACCCTGATTGCACCCACCCCATAACCATCTGACCAATCATGATGATAAGTAAAACCAGGAAACTGAAGTGTGGAAACTTATGGCCGCGGCCCCTTTATTTGGGCTTTAAAACAGAATATGAATAACCTTGAACCCTTCATTTTACCAGACCATTAACACTGAACACACACAGACCAATACCACTGTTAAACTTTCACCAAACCACCTGCTCAGTCTTTCAGGACTTGAGCACCCAAAATCTGTACCAACCACCAGGTACTACCATAAACACTGTCCACCCACACCTGTGGGGGTGACAATACCCCGCTCAGTCTTTTAGGACTAGAGCACCAAATAACCACCACCATAAATTGTGTCTGCCCACACCTGTGGGGTGACATTACCCCAATAGAGTTAGAGCCACGACAAGGGGAGGGAGGGGAGATGACAGTTTGATTGAAGATTTTGACTGTTGTGCCAGAACACAGTTGCTGGCACCTATAAAAGAAACAAACTTTGTCCCATTGGTTGCTTGCTTTACTTTCAACTTTAACTCTAGGCATTTTTATTGTTTTTTGGATCAAAGCAGAAATGATCTTTTGGCAATAGCTGTCTTTTGTCTTCTTATCAGTGACCAGAATGCGAGGTGGGGGGAGACATCCAAGGACCTGAAAAATAAACAGAGAACGCCAGCAGAAGGATTCTATACCTTTTTATTGTGCTAATTCAATTAAAGCTGTGAACCATGTCAAAACAATACAGAACGGAAAAGAAGAGATGGTTGTAGGGGGTGACAAGACCCATGGGGACACTTGGTTAGCCCCGTGTCCCTAGCAATGGCAGCCTAATTTATTTCTCTCGCAACTGATGCTGGGGAATTTATAGAGAGTCTCTGGGGTTGATTTACTAAAGGCAAATAGACTGAGCAGTTGCTCCAGAGTTTAGTAAATTAAGTAAGGTTTCAGTTAGAAAGAATACCCAATCACCTTCAAGGAAAATAAAAAAAACAGCATTTTATAGTAGGTGAGGTTGAAAAAAGACACAAGTCCATCAAGTCCAACCTATGTGTGTGATTATGTGTCAGTATTACATTACATATCCCTGTATATTGCGGTCATTCAGGTGATTATCTAATAGTTTCTTGAAGCTATCAATGCTCCCCGCTGAGACCACCGCCTGTGGAAGGAAATTCCACATCCTTGCCGCTCTTACAGTAAAGAACCATCTACGTAGTTTAAGGTTAAACCTCTTTTCTTCTAATTGTAATGAGTGGCCACGAGTCTTATTAAACTCTCTTCTGCGAAAAAGTTTTATCCCTATTGTGGGGTCACCAGTACAGTATTTGTAAATTGAAATCATATCCCCTCTCAAGCGTCTCTTCTCCAGAGAGAATAAGTTCAGTGCTCGCAACCTTTCCTCATAACTAAGATCCTCCAGACCCTTTATTAGCTTTGTTGCCCTTCTTTGTACTCGCTCCATTTCCAGTACGTCCCTCCTGAGGACTGGTGCCCAGAACTGGACAGCATACTCCAGGTGCGGGCGGACCAGAGTCTTGTAGAGCGGGAGAATTATCGTTTTATCTCTGCAGTTGATCCCCATTTTAATGCATGCCAATATTCTGTTTGCTTTATTAGCAGCAGCTTGGCATTGCATGCCATTGCTGAGCCTATCATCCACTAGGACCCCCAAGTCCTTTTCCATCCTAGATTCCCCCAGAGGTTCTGCCCCCAGTGTATAGATTGCATTCATATTTTTGCCACCCAAATGCATTATTTTACATTTTTTTACATTGAACCTCTTTTGCCATGTAGTCGCCCACCCCATTAATTTGTTCAGGTCTTTTTGCAAGATTTCCACATCCTGCGGAGAAGTTATTGCCCTGCTTAGCTTAGTATCGTCTGCAAATACAGAGATTGAACTGTTTATCCCATCCTCCAGGTCGTTTATGAACAAATTAAATAGGATTGGTCCCAGCACAGAACCCTGGGGAACCCCACTACCCACCCCTGACCATTCTGAGTACTCCCCATTTATCACCACCCTCTGAACACGCCCTTGTAGCCAGTTTTCAATCCATGTACTCACCCTATGGTCCATGCCAACGCACCTTATTTTGTACAGTAAACGTTTATGGGGAACTGTGTCAAATGCTTTTGCAAAATCCAGATACACCACGTCTACGGGCCTTCCTTTATCTAGATGGCAACTCACCTCCTCATAGAAGGTTAATAGATTGGTTTGGCAAGAACGATTCTTCATGAATCCATGCTGATTACTGCTAATGATATCATTCTTATTACTAAAATCTTGTATATAGTCCCTTATCATCCCCTCCAAGAGTTTACATACTATTGATGTTAGGCTAACTGGTCTGTAATTCCCAGGGATGTTTTTTGGGCCCTTTTTAAATATTGGTGCTACATTGGCTTTTCTCCAATCAGCTGGTACCATTCCAGTCAATAGACTGTCTGTAAAAATTAGGAACAACGGTCTGGCAATCACCTGACTGAGTTCCCTAAGTACCCTCGGATGCAAGCCATCTGGTCCCGGTGATTTATTAATGTAAAGTTTCTCAAGTCTAATTTTAATTCCGTCCTCTGTTAACCATGTAGGTGCTTCCTGTGTTGTGTCATGAGGATAAACACTGCAGTTTTGGTTACTGAAGCCCCCCGATTCACTCGTGAAGACTGAGGAGAAGAATAAATTCAATACCTTTGCCATCTCCCCATCCTTTGTAACCAGATGTCCTTCCTCATTCTTTATGGGGCCAATATGGTCTGTCCTCCCTTTTTTACTGTTTAAATACTTAAAGAATTTCTTGGGATTTTTTTTGCTCTCCTCTGCTATGTGTCTTTCATGTTCTATCTTAGCCATCCTAATTGCACCCTTACATTTCTTATTGCATTCTTTATAAATTCTGAATGCTGTGGATGATCCCTCAACCTTGTATTTTTTGAAGGCCTTCTCCTTTGCTTTTATATGCATTTTTACATTGGAGTTAAGCCATCCAGGATGTTTGTTCGCTCTTTTAAATTTATTACCCAATGGGATACATTGGCTAATGCCCTTATTTAATATGCTCTTAAAGCAAACCCATCTCTCCTCCGTATTCTTTGTTCCTAATATTTTATCCCAATTTATGCCTTTTAGCAAGGTTTGTAGTTTAGGGAAGTTGGCTCTTTTGAAATTCAGTGTCTTTGTGTTCCCTTCATGTCTCCTATTTGTGTGATTTATACTGAAACTAATTGACCTGTGATCGCTGTTACCTAAATTGCCCCGTATTTCCACATCTGTTATCAGGTCTGTATTTTTGGTAATCAGTAGATCTAGTAATGTTTTATTTCTAGTTGGTGCGTCTACCATCTGACCCATAAAATTGTCCTGCAAGACATTAAGGAACTGGCGAGCCTTAAATGAATGCGCGGTTCCCTCCGCCCAGTCTATGTCTGGATAATTAAAATCCCCCATTATGATAACACTTCCCATCCTTGCTGCTAATCCAATTTGTGATAGGAGATCCGTCTCCACTTCCTCCCTCAGGTTAGGGGGCCTATAGCATACTCCCAGTATTATTTTCCCCTTAGCTTCATCCCTTTGGAGCTCTACCCATAAAGATTCCACCTCCTCCCTAGCCCCCTCAGTGATGTCATCTCTCACATTCACTTGTACATTATTCTTGATATATAGGCATACCCCTCCCCCTTTTTTACCCTCTCTATCCTTGCGGTATAGGGTATACCCTTGAATGTTTGCCAGCCAATCATGAGAGCTGTTGAACCAGGTCTCTGAAATTCCCACAAAATCCAAATCCTCCTTGTACAACAGTATCTCTAGTTCACCCATCTTGTCCGCCAGGCTCCTGGCATTGGTGAACATGCCACATAGTTTAGACCAGTCGCATATTGTCCTCGTATTGGGTGTTTCAAGATTGCAACTTGGACTTGCTACTATACTCACCTTGTGTTTTTGTGCTTTGGTTAACCTACCACTAATGCCCCCAATACTACCCTCTGGAATATCTTCCGCGCTGGCTATCACTGTCTCTGGACCCTCCCCCCCATCGCCTTGTTTAAAAACCCCTCTAACTTTTTGGCCATCTTCATTCCCAGCAGATCTGCACCCTCCTCATTTAGGTGCAGTCCGTCCCTTCTATAGTACCAGTTACCGACTGAGAAGTCGGCCCAGTCCTCCAGGAACCCAAACCCCTCCTTACTACACCAGCTCTTCAGCCACTTGTTTACTTCCCTAATCTCCCTCTGCCTCTCTGGTGTGGCTCGATGTACCGGTAGTATTCCTGAGAACACTACCTTGGAGGTCCTTTTCCTCAATTTAGCTCCTAAGTCCCTAAAATCGTTCTTTAGGACATTCCATCTGCCTCTGACTTTGTCATTGGTGCCAACGTGCACCATGACAGCCGGGTCTTCCCCAGCCCCTCCCAGTAATCTGTCCACAAGATCCGTGATGTGCCGAACCCATGCTTGCACATGATCAGCAGAATCTCTGTTCATTTACTAAGCTCTGGAGCATCTGCACTTCCAGAGTGCAACTGCACTTTGCAAAGTGCGCAGTCTACTTGCCTATAGTAAATCAACCCCTCTATGTCACTTTTGGAAGTCCATCATGCCTCTGCAGGACAGATATCAGTGCTTTCCCCTGGGGACATTTGTCACGCTGAGACCTACTGAAGCCAGAGTGTCTATATAGAATAGAGCTCCCTCAGTGCAGCTGAGTTTTGTAGCTGGGTGGGTGGAACCTGATTGGGATTCAGAGACACTAGTTCCCCATTGGGTCCACTCTCTATGTGATTGATAGCAGGCAGAGGGTGAATTTGATATACAATAGACAGCACACTATTGGCTATAGAATCTGTCCACCGCCCTCTGTCAATCACAAGGAGATAGCGGACCTAATGGGGAACCAGTGCCTCAGCTTCATTATCAGGCTCCACCCACTATTAACATCACTGGTTGCTAGGACCTCATCCACTGTGAAGTCCATGACAACCTGTGACAGGTGGCGAGGGGTAGCGGAGGCAAACATGCCACACAGCGTACACAGACAAGCACTCTTATGTCCTGTACACACGGTCGGACTTTCCAATGGAAAATGTGCGATCGGAGCTTGTTTTCGGAAATTTCAGACCATGTGTGGGCTCCATAGGACTTTTTCCATCGGAATTTCCGACACACAAAGTTTGAGAGCTGGCTATAAAATTTTCCGACAACAAAATCTGTTTGGATAAATTCAGACCGTGTGTAGACAATTCCAACGCACAAAGTGCCATGCATGCTCAGAATAAATTCCGAGACGGAACTGCTCGGTCTGGTAAAATTAGCGTTCGTAATGGATATAGCACTTTCGTCACGCTGCAATGTTTTAAATTGTTTAATGCAGCGCACTCTCTTCTTCTTTATAATGCTAGAAGAATAAAGTTGATTTGCTGCTCATATTCACACAGAGTTCTCACAAACTTCTTTCTTTATTATTTCTAGTGATTTCATGAATTTAATATTTGTATTCGTCAGATCTACCAAATTTTTTTGGGGGTTTTATGTTTTTATATTTTTTATAATTTGTTGGTTTTTTTTAAATCCATTTTTATATCCATTTATTCTGGGTCATAACAAAATAAAGAGGAAGGCAACGCTGGAGAAACTGGTGAAATTTGCAAAGCCTTTGTACCCCAGGGCAGACATCAATAATTTTACAGTCAAAATTGGTGGCCTGAGGAGTCCTTATAATAGTGAGCACAATCCGGTCCAGGACTACAAGAGATCAGGAACAGCAGCAGATGACATCTAGGTCCCCAGGCTGTGGTACTACCACAGCCTGCATCTTTTGCCAGACCAGACTGAACCCAGGCCATCACTCTCTTGTCTTCCTTAGACGCTTCCTTCCAGGCTTTGGCTCTGGTGTTGGAGGTGTGTCAGGAGATGGAGGAGGAGGACCTGGAGGAGGAGGAGAACCATGGCTGAACTCACAAACGTGGCTTTGGCTTGTGAGTTGGCCCCTCAACCCCTTATTTAGGGCTTGTAAGATGAGATACTCACATATTAGACATTGGCCCTCCTCCATTTCCAGCATTTTGCAGGCTGTAATGTAGGCAAAGTCCTCTTGAACACTGTGGGGGGTTCTGAGGGCTGCAGTAGCCTTCATAAATAGGCCAGTTGCTGCCTCCTTCACATTACTCCTCTTCCTGTCACTTTTTTGTGGAAGGCAGAGGGGAGGGACCTGGGTATCGGGCAGGCTACTGGGCCCGGCCACCTCCTGGCTGCCACTTACCCCTGCCCCCTCCTGGCTGCCACTTACCCCTGCCCCCTCCTGGCTGCCACTTACCCCCTCCACCCCCTGGCTGAGACATTCCTGTGTATGAAAAAGGGACATAGTTTTAGTTTTTTTTTTTTTTAGTTCATCAATCACACACAATTTTCAGCTCATGACTGTTGCAAATTGAATGTTAATAAATAGAAAAGACTATCATTCTGACCCCAGCATTTTTCATTCTTGTCCCAATCATTTGTGGCCACTACTGTCTATTGGTATGTAAAACACTTTGTGAAATCAGAAATTAGTTATCAAAACTAACATATATTTAACATCATTAATTTGACAAACAGAAATATTTAGAAGAATGCTATACCTGGCTCAAGCTGGGCTCCTCCACATGTTGCTGCCTGGAAGGCCCAGGTTGGTCATCATACGCCTCAGCTGGGGTGGAAGGAAGCCTTGAAGGAAGACTTGAGAGTGCTGGCCTGGGTTCTCTCTGGTCTGACAGAAAATGTAGTCTGTCATAGTACCACAGCCTGGGAACATAAATGTCATCTGCTGCAGCACCTGATCTCAGGGAATCCTGGACCTTCTTGAGCTCCCTATTATAAGTGCTCCTCATGCCACCAATTAGGTCCTTCAAATAGGGGATGTCTGCCATGTGGATCACCGGCTTCACAAATTCCACCAATTGATTCAGCGCTGCCTTCCTCTTTGTTTGATTGTTATAATAGGGGTGGTTTACCTGCCACAGACAGGGCAGCTCCCTGAACATATCAATGAATATTGGCATAAAGTCATGATCATTGACTAGATCCATTTTCTCTGCAAGACACAACACGGGACAAACCCTAATGTCAGGTGAAACTCTCCTAATCTTGTTCCAATATAGGCCTCAATCTATAAGCAGTATAAGCCCAAGTTAAAATTGTACCTTCCTTATCACGATCGTCGCTTCCGATACTCCTTCCTCCGCTCACAGATCGTACATATGACGCACGCATGTTACGCTTTATACACACTGCACATGCATGAAACTCCGCCTGCCCCTGACGTTCTTTCTAGTCTATTCCCCGCCCCTTTTCTTTCGGCGCAGTGGGGGAGAGCACATGGCGGAGAGACAGCAGGTGCATGATAATAGCAGCAACAAGGAGGAGGAAAGCCCGGAGCCAGAAACGTCCGGATCCCGCAGGCAATTTAAGGCCTCAAATATGGCCTTTGTAGAAATGGTGGAGATGTTGGACATCTTGAAAAGGACGACTATGACGGGAAGTATGGACCTTACCCCAACCCAAATGTGAGAAAGGCCAAGATCATGGCTAAAGTTGTGAAGAGTCTGCACAGGAATTTTGGGGTACTACGATCCAAGGTTCAACTGAGGAAACGGTGGTCGGACCTCAAATTAAGGGAGCACGATCAGTATAGAAGGATCAGGAGAGTGCTGCAAAAAAGTAAGTAGTTGTCCTGTGTTCCTATTCTTTCTTTTTATTACGTTTGTGCTGCTCCATGTGATTTTCTTTATTACTGTTGTACAGTTTAAAATGGCAACTTTCATGTTCATGGGCACATTATTCGTTCATAGGAAACATTGTTCGTTCGGCCACTAAAATACGATGTTTTGGCCAGATGCAGTTCAATACATTTTTTCTGGCCTACTACTATTAAAAAAAGTTTGTTGTCTGGATGGGTTTGTAACTAGAATGAAATGCAAGCTAGATTCTGTGTAAGGAGAGGACACTCAGCAGCTGTTTACACATCTGGATGCAAGAGCATTAGTGTGGGACACCAGAACAAACTTTTTATTAGGGGGTCCCACACAGGTGCTCCAGTGAATAATATAGGGGTGTCTCCATCTGTGAAGCTTGCACAAGACAGGTAAAATTATTCCAGCTTTACAAAGGTAAAAAAATTAATTCTTCAGCTTGGAACTATGCCAAAACAGACAATTGTACCCCACTTCCAAGCAATGTTTCATATTCCTATTTCTGCCCTCAAATATCTGTGTGCTAAGTATACCTATTTTTTTTCACATAGGGGAGAAAAGACTCTGAGGACACCACTCATCAGAGGAGACCAGGGACTCCCCACCTCAGGAAGAAGGGGAAATCCTCCGAACCCAACCAGAGGAGGAGCAGGGAGACGTTGTTGAAATTGGCGAAGTTGTCACCACAACAGGTGAGTGTCTGCGACCACAGCTTTAGGTAAGAGATGGATGCCTGCATATTTATAATACATGGTGTGGGTTTTTTTTTAGGTGATGGGGATGTTGTGGAAGAAGGTCATTTTACCAGTGAAAGTGCCCAGATCCTCATCGGGGAGATAATGGGGTGCAATAGGGATTTAGAAAACCTAAAGCAAAACATCAATGATGATCAAAACAAAATGGAGAACATCATTGATATTTTAGGGGGAATCTAAAACACCCAGAAATCCCTAACTTTTTTCTCGTATTTATTTATTTTTTTTTTATTAATTTTTTACATATTTTAAAAGCCAAATTTTGAAGAAGCACACAGTGTGTCAACATGTGCTATCTGCTATCACAGGAGATCAATGTACGCGTTTTGTGGGTGCAACCCCTTCCTCGATAATAAAGTAGCTGAGAGGAAGGGGTTGTACCCCCAAAACACGTCCATTGATCCCCCATGATAGGAGCCAGCACATGTTGACATTAGCCATGGGATCAGGAGGGAAATCTCCATTTTGAATCCCAATTTGTATGCATCTTCAAAACGTGGCTATTACAGGGGTGACTTCACCTCATGTGATGAAGGCAATATCAAACACAGTTTGTACATACTCATGTCTGATATTGTCTTCACTTTATAAAAGTTGAACTTTGTAAGTTCCAGAGTTGTGTACTGTTTGATGGTTTTAAACATGCCTGTTTTACCTATAAAAGGCAATTTCTACTTAATGTGACCTAAAAAATTGTTATACAACAAACATGTTGGTTTGTTCAAAAACACTTTTATAAATGCACATGTGATTGTGCTTTAAGTAAAAATTTTGTTAATCAACAATGTGTGGCTTCTTCTTTCAATGCTCAAAAGCAGTTTCTTTATCGTACATCACGGGACACAGAGACTCATAGTAATTACTAAGTGGGTTATATCTCACCTCCAGGTGCTGGACACTGGTGTAATTAATTAGACAGGAAGTTTCCTCCCTAATTAACCCCTCCCCTACAGGGAATACCTCAGTTTTTTTCGCCAGTGTCTAAGGTGTTGGTCACGGTTAATGAGTGCTCCTAGATGGCCTGAACAGGGTCAGGGAGCTGCGCTATCGGATCCACTCAAAGAGCCAAAACAAAAGCAAAAGTGGATGGTACCCGATGCCTCAATACCGAAGAACGAGGTTTTGCCTGTAATGCTTCTCTTAGGAGAGCTGGGCCCTTAGATCCAGCACCTTGGCCACATTGCTATACCACAGGTTTGCTCTGGCAGGGTGCTATACATGGCCCAAGGCAGTGGACCCTACATACAGAGGGGACCCATCCTTGAAGGTCTGGCATGACACCAACCCACCGTGATGGGTGAAGATTGGGTTGCTGTGATATTCCAGCAGTACCCTGCAGCGAGGAATGGTGAGTCTGCATTTGTTTGCACTGTCTCTATTGAGAGAGCTATTTGACTGTCTGTTTATGGGTGGTCACTGGGAGCAGTGTGCTGTTCTATCATGCTTCAAATCAAAAGCTCAGGCAGGCTGCTGTTTTTTCCCCAGCCACTAGAGGGCGCACATTTGCTTCTAGCCTATTGCTTTTTAGGCAGGAAGAAGAAGGGCAGCCATTACCATGTGCTGACAGGTCGGACGGCCTTGGAGACAGAACAGTGGACCGTGAGTGTCAGCTTGGGAACAGGTATAGATAAGTCATGATTACATGCTGCATATTTTCTGCCTATCCATGGGGAATGTACAAGCTGTAAGTAGTACATACACCCCTGGATGATTAACAGTTCACTTTAAAAGGTGTCGTTTTCTGCTTGTGGGCATGAACAGCATAATACACGTGCTTGCAGTTTTGAAATGCATGTTGTTATATTACATGTTTGAAAGGTTTGAGCATAGTGCATATGTGCTTGGTATCCTACAGGTATAAGTATAGGACCAACTGCAGTTGAGCAGGTGCTTGCTTGCTAAAAATTGCACAGTTGCTAAATACACACAGATGCTAATATGCTTAGTTGCTAAAATCACACAGATGCTGATCTGCACAGTTGCTAAAATTGCACAGTTGCTAGTATGCACAGATGCTGATGTGTACAGTTGCTAAAATCTCACAGTGCAAGTGTGCACAGATGCTGATATGTACGGTTGCTAAAATCACACTGTTGCTAGTACGTAAAGATGCTGATATGTACAGTTGCTAAAATCACGCAGTTGCTAGTACGCACAGATGCTGATATGTACAGTTGCTGAAATCGCACAAGTTGCTAACATACACAGATATTGAATTGCACAGTCACTAAGGTCGCACAGTTGCTTAAAAAGCACAGATGCTGAAATACACAGTGACTGGATCGCATAAGTTGCTGCTGAAACGCACAGGTGCTGCTTAAACAAACTGCATAAAGATACATGGTCATGTGTGTACAAAATGCATGTTTGGACATGTTTGTGTTTAAAAAAATAAATAAATAAATATAACGCTCAAAACATGCTTAATTTTTTCGATCACATGAGAACGCGTGATCGCATAAGGTGACAGGATCGCTTTAAGATACACGGTCACATAAAGATGCATGTTTGTGTTTGTATAGATATGCATCATTGTTTTTTTTTCTCCTAGTCGCATGGTCACGCAGAAAGGCTTGATCGCATAAAGATGCTTGACCATCAGGCTAGAAAACCTCCATAGGATCCTCATGCAGGTGCTTGCTTACAAGCTAGCCAAATGCACAACTGCTGGGATGCACAGTTGCTGGTGCACATTGTTACTAACGCACAAACAGTTAAATCGCATGATTGCGGAAACGCACGTTGCCGGAGGATAACTTCCTTTTTACTAGTCCACATGTTTGCATAGAATACATGAGTTTCTAATGTACATCATGTAGGTAAAACAAGTAACATGTTCTTGTTGATCGCATAAAGATACATGTTTTCTGTTGGTATGGATTTACATGTGTTTTACATGAGGACACTGGGCCACATTAAAGTGCTTGTTTGCACAGAAATGCCTAAAATCGCATAAAAATGCTTGCTCGCACAAGAGTCCTTGGTCACAAGGGTACTTGTTCGCACAGTAGTGCTTATAATGCATAAAGTGTTTGATCATACAAAAAATGCAGAATCAAATAAGGATGCATGATCGCCTAGATTGGCATGGTTGCATAACAAGGCATGTTAATTTAAGTTTTCCTTAAATATACAGGATTCCTTATGTTCACATAGGAATAAGTGTCTGCATGGATACATGTTGTGTAATGTTGCATAACACGTTCATAAAGCGCATGCTTGCTTGCAAGATGCCTGTTCCATAGCACACGTGTTATATGTATGCGTGTATACAGCGCTCACTTTTTTCTTGTTCTTGCCTAAAACATATTTGTATGAATTTATGCTTCCATGAACGCACGCTTCCATAGAGGCATATGGCGTTAATACTTGCCTCATACACATATGGGCCATTTGCGTATGTGTTTATTTGCATGGGCTACAGAGGTTGTCTACGCTTCGCAGGGGAAAAGCACCTCTTCCGGTTGGTGGTCTGGCCCTTCGGGTTAGCCACCATGCCCAGGGTAAAGGCCCAGGGTATAGCAGAAATGGCATACCGAGGCAATCTGCTGCTGATAAGATCAGTCAGTAGCATGGCTGGACCTAGGTGGTCAAGTATCTGGAACTCCTGGGTTGGGATCCCAGTCTAAAGGTACTTTCTTATGGTCGGTAAGGAGCTTGGAGTGTTTGGGACTCAAAGGGGTCAAGGCAATTTAGAGTTCCTTACATTTACCTTTGCTAATGTGCTAGGGAAGATGGCTTCATTCAAAGCAGTATCCCTATGCTCAGTTTCGTTCAAGGCTGCTATAAACATTATTCTGTCTGCCTGGAACAAGTAGATCCTAACCTAGGCATTATCCAAAGGGTCTGGTCCCGGGAATACGCCGGAACCTCAGCAAGATGGCAGAAGGGAAGATCCTTCATGCTGATTACCTGGGAGGTGGTGGCTACAAAGGCTGGCCTCTAGGGATGGAGACCAGTCCTGAAGGAGACCACTGACCAGGGGAAGTGGTCAAGCTCAGAGAGCCTTGACTGTCAACATTCTAGAGCTTCCGATGGCACGTCTGGCTTAATGGCCTAGGCGTTTAGATTACAGGATTGTTCTGTCAAGGTACAATCCAACAATGCCACATCAGTAATTTACTTCAGTTACCAAGGAGGCACTAGAAGCCACGCAGCCAGAGGGAAGGCCATGTTCTGGTTTGGGTAGAGGAGCTTGTACCTTGCCTATCGATAATCTTCATATCGTGAAATGGAGAATTGACAGCCTGCTCTCTGGAGCCGTCAACAATTGTTCCCGGGAGAATGGCCTCTGCACCCCGACTTTTTTCTACCCAGATAAGAATTTTGGGCATCCAGGTTCAACAAGAAGTTGGACAGCTTTGTGTCAAGGGCTAAGGATCCACTCGCATATGGGACAGATGCGTTAGTGACCCCGTGGAATCAGTGTTTTCACTGATTCATACGTTATCCCCAGTTCAACTGCTTCAGCAGCTTCTACGCAGGATCAAAGTGGAAGGGAAGCCGGTAATACTACTAGCCCGGCATGGCCCAGAAGATCCTGGTATGTAGAGATTGTAAGGTTGGCAGTAGCGAAACCGTGGACTCTTCCATCTAGTCCAGACTTGCTTTCACAAAGGGCCGGTATTCCATCCGGCCTTAAATCGCTAAATTTAACGGTCTGTCTATTAAAGCCCATATGTTAAAGAATCGGAGCTTTCAGGTTCAGTGGTAACTGCCCTGATTAATGCAAGAAAGCGGGCCTCTAGGACCATTTTTATTATAGGGTCTGGAGGTGTGAAACCAAAAGATGGCATCCTCGGACGTATGTCAGGTAGAATTCTTGCCTTCCTACAGTTGGGGGTAAAAATTAAGCTAGCCTTGAATACCATCAAGGGTCAGATCTCGGCCTTTGTCATTGTTTTTCAAAGGCCGATTGCTTCACATGCCTTTTTATACAAGGGACAACGCGTATAAATCCGCCAGTTGGGTCGTACTTGTGCCATAGGGTTGAGTCTAGTTTTGTCGGCGTACAAGGACAGCTCCTTGGGCCGATGCATCAAATTCATTTTGATCCTCCTAACAGGAGAATAGGTGTTCTCCATTGCAGTAGCCTCCGCAAGAGTTTCAGTGTTGGCAGCTTTCTTTGTATAGTGCCATACTTAATTAATCTTAAGGATAAGGTGATGTTAAATCCTCACCCAGCCTTTTTTCTAAAAGGATCTAGCTGTCAGTTTGAATCAACACGTTTCCTACCTTCCTTTTACCAGAACCTTGTACTGCGGAAGGAAAGCTATTAATTCCTCTCAATATAGTGAGAACGGTTAAAGGTATATCTGAATGTTTCAAGATACGGGAATCTGACATTGTGCTGTCAGAGGACCCTAAGAATGGGCGGGCAGTGTTCAAATCAGCTATTAAAATGGTTGCAATCTCTCGTTGTAGTGAGAGCAGTCAAGGCCTATCTGAAGCGACTGCTAAGATATGGAAAATTAATGTTTGTGGCGCTACCTGAAGGTCCCAAGATAGGGCAGATAGCATCAAACTCAACTGTTGTTTTAATGCAGATTCGTCAAGTTATTATTCAGGCTTGTGGTTTGAAGAAAATGTTTTCTTCTTAGAGTGCACTTTACCAGGGCAGTAAGCGCTTCATGGGTGGTGCGTTACCAAGCCTTTATGACTCAAATTTACAAGGCCACCACTTGGTCGTCTATACATATGTTCACTAATTTCTAACAGGTGAATGTAAGACGGCAAGAGGATACCGCTTTTGGCGCAGTGTACTGCAGGCAGCAGTATAGGTCCTCACGTCTGATGGCGGTCTGCGTTTATTTGTGTCTCTCTCCCCTCAGTAGGCATTGCTTTAGGACATCCCACTTAGTAATTACTATGAGTCTCTGTGTCCCGTGATGTACGATAAAGAAAATAGGATTTTTTTATAACAGCTTACCTGTAAAATCCTTTTCTTGTAGTACTTTACGGGACACAGAGCTCCCGCCCCTTTTGTGGGACACTTATTGCTTTGCTACAAAAACGGAGGTATTCCCTGTAGGGGAGGGGTTATATAGGGAGGAAACTTCCTGTCTAATTACACCAGTGTCCAGCACCTGAAGGTGAGATATAACCCACTTAGTAATTACTATGAGTCTCTGTGTCCCGTGATGTAATCCAAGGAAAGGATTTATAAAAAAATCCTATTTTTTGGAGTAAAGTTGTTTTTTTTTCCGTGACAATGGGTGTTATTTACTAAAGGCAAATCCACTTTGCACTACAAGTGCGATTTCAATGCAGTCTCAAGTGTACTTGTAGTGCAAAGTGGATTTTCCTTTAGTAAATAACACCCAACCGTGCTTTATAATTTTACACAATCATGCCATTTTCAGGACTTCCCAAATTTCGGTCATGGTGCTGAAAATGATGAATATTTTTGTCAGTAATGCATTACATACATTAACAACAAAAACAAGGTGTGTGTGAAGCAGATCCACAACATAATAGTTAGCCGAAGAAGAGATTGTCACCTCATGTCTCAAAGAAATTTGGTTTGCACTATTTAAGAAAAAGGCCCAAAAAATAATACCATTAAAAGATAACCGAGGAGACAGCTAAAAGAAAGCCAAGCAGTAAATCAAAGTAAATATTTGTTCAGTTTCAAATATATTTTTATTTAAAAAATATCTCAGACATTGTCTGCCATATCGATGGCCCCCCTACCCGCAAAGTATTCAAGGTATCTTAAACGGACCTCGCGGGCACTCGTGGGGGGCAAGCTAGGACAGTTTCAAGCGCCGTCAGGGTTGATTCATTCAGAATTCCGGCCTCAGGCCCAACTGAGGCAGCATAGTTCACAGAATTTCTCCTTAAAGTTGTGGAGAACACAGCAAGACAGGATGATTTGATTGAGTTCATATTCCGCCATGTGTATCGGTGTAAGAAAGAGGCGGAACCAGATGTTCTCCACCACTTTTCTGGCTCTGGCCAGCCGGTAATTAAAAACCCCATGGTCTGCGGTGAGGGTCCTCATAGGGAATGGCCGCATAAGATGGTCCACCAGCGCAAACGCTTCATCCTCAACGAAGACGAATGGGAGTCCTTCCGCTGCCATTCTGGAGATGCCTGTAGAACTCGGTCTGGGCGATGACTCCACCATCCGACATCCGGATATTCTTCCCCATGTCCACATACAGGAACCCATAAGTAGCCGACACCACCGCCAACATCACAATACTATTTAACCCCTTGTAGTTGTAATAGTATTACCCTGAGTTGGGGGGGTGGGACGATGTGGACGTGTTTCCCATCAATTGCCCCTCCGCAGTTGGGAAAGTCCCTCCGCTGGGCAAAGTGGGAGGCCACAGTCTGCCATTCCTGTGGCATGGAAGGAAACTGTGGAGTCAAACAAGAAAAAAAAATTTAGTAATTTTTCACAGAAACATTGAAAGCATATTAGACACAAATATTCTTGGCCAAAATCATTATAACATTTATTTTAGGGAGTATTTAAAGACAAAAGTATAAGGTCCACCTATCAGATCCCTCACCCCCTGTTGGCCTATTGTAAAAATTTTAGGGGGGAAGTATGTTTTGGACAGGTAACCCTCTCCACTTGATTGAGAGATGAATGCATACATAATAATGTGTATTACTTTGGCCAGTCCCTCCTTACTTACACTATTGGCAGCCCACTGGAAAGGTAAGAATTGTCATAATACAAATATACAGGGCTTTTTTTCTCAAATAGGTGCTAGAACTCAACCACGACCCCCCCCCCCCACACACACACACACACACACCCTCCAAATCACATCAAATAGTGGGTGTGGTCATATTTCACAAACAGTAGGAGGGTCTTAAACTGGTATTAAATACCAGGATTGCAGTACATACAGAGTGCAGAGTTCATGGGGGTTGCACACAGAGTACAGCGCTGTCACTTGTAAACACAGAAACTGGACTTCTGTGTTTACAAGTGATTGTGGTGAGCAGGCACCAAAGGCTCTGAGCCAGAGGTGGTGGAACTGAGTTCCACCAAGTTCCCCCTGGAAAAAAAGCCCTGCAAATATATAAATACACACTGTCCAAATTGAAGCACATTTTTACATTCTGCTAGTACCTATCAAGATACTAATAGGATACAAAAACTTTAAACAGTACCATTTGAAAGTATTCAGGCAGGCCCTTACACCACATACTTTGGGGAATTCATCCATAAATATGACCACAAAAGAGATAGGTATAGTGTGTATGGGTTTGTCAAAGTCAGCAGATAGAGGATTGGTATCAGCTGAGTTAGCGGTTGGGGGGAGGGAGGGTTCCAAATAATTTTGGGACCCCCCAAAAAAGCCTCTGGCACTCTGCCTGAATTTAAGGACACAAATAACATTTTTAAACATTTTAAGGTAAAGCACTACTATGGAGCTGACAAAATACATTAAGTGACTAGACTAGGTGGATATGGGCCCAGCATAGCATGCTGGGGAGGTAAGTGAAGGCAAATATGCATGAAGGACAAAAAACAAACTTTCAAAAATTCCAGCATGCAGGAGGACAAAGGGGACCTTCACAGCATATTGCAATCGTGGTAATTAGGGAATGATGAAAGAAATTCATTACATTAGCAAACATTAAATACAATAAAATGTGATGTTAAAGGATAAAAATCTTACCTTTAATATAGTCCTTCTGCAGGACCTGGATGATAGCAGAACAGGTCTCTGGGATAATGATCCCCAGAGCCTGGGGGGAGATGCCTGTTGAGAACTTGAGGCCCTGCAGGCTTCTCCCTGTCACAAAGTACCACAAGGTGGCGACTAGCCTCTGCTCCGGAGTAATGGCTTGCCGCATGCAGGTATCCTGCCTGCTGATATAAGGGGTCAGCAAAGCCAACAGACGGTGAAAAACGGGGTCCGTCATCCTGAGAAAGTTCCTGAAATCATCAGGATTATTCTCACGGATCTCACGGAGCAAAGGCATGTGACAGAATTGGTCACATTGGATCAACCAATTCTTGGTCCATGAACTCCTCCCCACCCTATTCATGGACTGGACTTGTGTCAAAGTAAGAACCCCAACACCAATCCCCCGAACAGCACGAACTCTATGATGAGTACGTACACGCAACATGGCTTCAAAACGGTCAGTTGGTCAGAACGAAGTAACAGAACGCACTGAAGAACAGCAAGACCTGTGAAGAGCGACCTGAAAATCAGCAACGAGCGGACAAGAACACACTGATAAATCAATGCGAACTCACTACACGCACTGAAGACCAGATACAAACCCACAAGCACAAACTGAACAGCAGAAAAACGATCTGAAAACCATGAGTCTGAAAAGCGCAAATCGTCTCTCACCAAACTTTTACTAACATGAGATTAGCAAAAGGAGCCCAAAGGGTGGCACGGTTGGTATTTAACTGCCCTTTTACTATGGAGCTGACAAAATACATTAAGTGACTAGACTAGGTGGATATGGGCCCAGCATAGCATGCTGGGGAGGTAAGTGAAGGCAAGTAAGGAGTATCTGAATCTGCCACATGCTCTGGTAATACAATAAAAACTGTCGGCAAAGGCTTTTTGAATCTGGTACAGGACCTTTAAAGGGGCCATCCTGCCAGAAAAGTGGTGTAAAGGTTTTATTGAATTCCCCCATGGTCTAAATGTGTTCAGTACAAAAAAGACTTATTGTACTGTACTGAACCATTACAGTTCACTTTTACCACAAAACTGCCTGTGCAGATAAGGGGCACTTGTAGTTAAAAACAAACTGTGCAGCTTTGACTAAAGTAGGATGATACTCTTGCTATAGGTGTAGGCCATTTACATACCTTCCGAAGACTGGCTGGAAAACTCCCATTGCATCGCATCATCCTATCCTGCCTCGTTGCTAGGATGTTACTAAGAGATTGTTAATGCTTACTGTTCACCTCCATCACCATCCACCATCACAGAAGCAAGCTCACAAACAATGAGCTCAGAGCTACTGCGCCGTGGGGGGAGAATGAACATGTGAGGGAGTTTAAATCGGCGAAAGAGCTCACTCCTGTGATGCTGGAGGTGAACGGTAATGCCGCGTACACACGGTCGGACTTTACGGCAGACTTTGCCCGGCGGACTTTTTGGCGGTCTTTACGACGGACTTTCTGAATAAACGGAGTTGCCTACACACAATCCACCAAAGTCCGTCATATTCGTACGTGATCACGTACGACCGGACTAAAACAAGGAAGTTCATAGCCAGTAGCCAATAGCTGCCCTAGCGTGGCTTTTTGTCCCTCAAACTAGCATACAGACGAGCGGACTTTTCGACCGGACTCGATTTCAACGGATTGATTTAAAACATGTTTCAAATCTAAGTCCATCCAACTTTTGAGAAAACAAAGTCCGCTGGAGCCCACACACGATCGAATTGTCTGACGAAATCCCGTCCGCTGGGCAAAGTCTGCCGTAAAGTCCGCTCGTGTGTACGCGGCATTAGAGCTCGGAGTCTCGGCAAAAAGGCAGGACGGGGTGATGCAATCTCAATTTGGCCAGAGCTGCACAGTTTGTTTTTATTTACAGGTGTCCTTCACCTGCATAGGCAGATTTTTTTTGGTACAGGTGAACTATGCCTTTTAAAGTGTTTGTTACCCCAACATTTCAAATTATGTGCCTGCTGTACCATGTACTTTTATGAGAAAGTATCTTGTGCTCTTTGTATTTCTTCCCTTATTATATGAAATCCCTGGTGTACCTGCTAGTCCTCTGCTGTCCTATCGAAAACTGACCACACTAAGCAGGAACTCAGTGTACTCTCCTCCAATGACCAGACTTGTCCTGACGCCCCTGCTGTGCAGATTTTCACTGAGAAGATCAGTGTGCTGCTGCTTCTCCTCCCCCAGCTCTTATGCAACTGAGAACAGAGGGAATGTGATCACTTATATAAAAAAAAAAAAAATATTTATAATGTGTTTTTTTTTTTTTTTTTTTTTATCTATACACAAATATTTTGCCTTTTATTTCTATTTCAAACTAGGCATGCACCGAAATTTCAAGCGCCGAAACACATCGGCCGAAAATGGCCTTTTTCGGCAATTTGCCGAAAGAGAATTCACACCGATAATGGCGCCAAAAATAGGGCGGGGCCTGCTGGGCGCCCCTGGTGCCGCCCATCACGGGGGTGTCGTACTGGAGCGCCCGTCCTTACTCTCTGCTCCTCCCCTCCCTCCTCGCCCATGCTGCAGGCGGCTCGTGGGGTCTCCGTGTAACGCCCCCCTCTCCCCGAGCGGTGGCTGCATATGGATCCTCAGCCGATGAGTGAATCGGCTGTGTAGGAGCTCGGTCACGCTGTTTACTCTGAAAGTGAAAGCATGGGAGAGGTGTCTAGCAGTGTGTGCTATGCTCTCTGCCTCCCCCTACAGTGCAGTACCCGGCATGAAGATTGAAGGTAGAGAGCTGCAGCTGCCAATTTTTAAAAAGGCTGTCTATATATGTTTGTACGTGTGTGTATGTGTGTGTTTATTTGTGTGTGTGTGTATTTATATTTATTTATATATATATATATATATATGTATGTGTGTGTGTGTGTGTGTGTGTGTGTGTGTGTGTGTGTTTTTTATGTGTATGTTTATGTGCACTGGTGAGGCACAGGCAGGCTGAATGACGGGCACTGGTAGGCTGCTGTGCACAGTGAGGCTGCATATGATGGGCACTGGTGAGGCTGCATTGATCTCCTGTTGGTCCCCAGTCTCTGACCATCTCCTGTACCACGTCCCCAGTCTCTGACCATCTCCTGTACCACGTCCCCAGTCTCTGACCATCTCCTGTACCACGTCCCCAGTCTCTGACCATCTCCTGTACCACGTCCCCAGTCTCTGACCATCTCCTGTATAAAAATATTATTTTAAAACCGTCACTTTCGGTATCGGTACTGTTTCGGTTTTCGGCCTAGTGTATTTTTCATTTTCGGTATCGGTTTCAGCACCTAAAAATCCATCCGGGTTTTTGCATCTCTATTTTAAACTGAATGTTTGTTTTTTTTGTTTTTTTTTTGTTTTTTTTACAAGGTGAGGGTTTTATATGTGTATGTTTATATGCACTGGTGAGGCACAAGCAGGCTGCATGACGGGCACTGGTAGGCTGCTGGGCACAGTGAGGCTGCATATGATGGGCACTGGTGAGGCTGCATTGATCTCCTCTAGCATGTCTGCAGTCTCTGACCATCTCCTGTACCATGTCAACAGTCTCTGATCATCTCCTGGACCACGTCCGCAGTCTCTGATCATCTCCTGGACCACGTCCGCAGTCTCTGATCACCTCCTGGACTACGTCCGCAGTCTCTGATCATCTCCTGGACCACGTCTGCAGTCTCTGATTATCTCCTGGACCACGTCTGCAGTCTCTGATCATCTCCTGGACCACGTCTGCAGTCTCTGATCATCTCCTGGACCACGTCTGCAGTCTCTGATCATCTCCTGGACCACGTCTGCAGTCTCTGATCATCTCCTGGACCACGTCTGCAGTCTCTGATCATCTCCTGGACCACGTCTGCAGTCTCTGATCATCTCCTGGACCACGTCTGCAGTCTCTGATCATCTCCTGGACCACGTCTGCAGTCTCTGATCATCTCCTGGACCACGTCTGCAGTCTCTGATCATCTCCTGGACCACGTCCGCAGTCTCTGATCATCTCCTGGACCACGTCCGCAGTCTCTGATCATCTCCTGGACCACGTCCGCAGTCTCTGATCATCTCCTGGACCACGTCCGCAGTCTCTGATCATCTCCTGGACCACGTCCGCAGTCTCTGATCATCTCCTGGACCACGTCCGCAGTCTCTGATCATCTCCTGGACCACGTCCGCAGTCTCTGATCATCTCCTGGACCACGTCCGCAGTCTCTGATCATCTCCTGGACCACGTCCGCAGTCTCTGATCATCTCCTGGACCACGTCCGCAGTCTCTGATCATCTCCTGGACCACGTCCGCAGTCTCTGATCATCTCCTGGACCACGTCCGCAGTCTCTGATCATCTCCTGGACCACGTCCGCAGTCTCTGATCATCTCCTGGACCACGTCCGCAGTCTCTGATCATCTCCTGGACCACGTCCGCAGTCTCTGATCATCTCCTGGACCACGTCCGCAGTCTCTGATCATCTCCTGGACCACGTCCGCAGTCTCTGACCATCTCCTGGACCACGTCCGCAGTCTCTGACCATCTCCTGTATAAAAGTATTTTTTTTAAATAGTCACTTTCGGTATCGGTACTGTTTCGGTATCGGTTTTGGCACCAAAAAAAAACATTCGGTCCCTATTTTAAACTGAATGTTTTTTTTTTTGTTTTTTTTTTACAAGGTGAGGGTTTACAATCACTTTAGGCTAGTTTCCCATTTGTGCAATGCAGGAGGCCATGCAGAATTGCACATTCCCACCCTTCCCTTTTGCAAATGTGCGGCGGTGCCATTGATTCCTAATGAACCCCAACACACCTTGGTAATCCAAAATGATGTGCCAGAATGCATGGCAATAAAGTAGCACGTGTTTTAGTGCGACACATTTATAAAAATGAAAAGTCATGCACTTTTTTTCCACTGTTTTCACAGCTATGAATAGGCTGCCTGCACAAAAATGGATGTACTCTCAACTCGCATAGGTGTGAACAGAGCCTAGAATATTTATTAGTTGAAGACTCCTCCTTACCCATTTACAATTTACTGTATATATCAGGTGACAGAAGGAAGAAAAGTTGTTGAGGCAGAAGTGAGGGGCCACACTGTAGAGCTCCCCACTCTCCCAATACACACCATCCCTCTCCTCAGAGATCCTCTCTGTGACAGATACAGACTACGGCTGCCTGGATTCTGGACAGTGTTGCCAACTGCCATTATTTTTACTGTCAGCCAGTAAAAAATGGGCACTTATCTTCTGTACTTCAGTAAATGCCAGTGAAAGAAAAATGTTGCCAGTAAAAAATATGGCTGTGACGCTTGGCCGAGACCATCCAAGTGCCTGCTACAGTGTGCTCGGACTGTGGCGGCAGTGTGTCACGTGACCTTATAGTGCAAGGGAACAGAGCAGCTGGAGCCTTATGTGCAGGTCTGTGGAACGGGAAGGAAGGCATCAGCACAGCTCTCCCCCCTGTGTAATCCCCCTAATGTAACCCTCCCCTCCCCCCGTGTAATTCCACCTAAAGGCGATGCCACTGCGTGTCATGTTGGTGAGGTGCCATCATCATCTTTGCTGCTGCACACAGCTGTCAGTGTCATTTTGAGAGTCAATTTAATGTGTGTGTGTGCCGCCTATTCTAATTTCTTGCCCCCTCGATTCCTGTCCCTGAGCTACTTACTATATTGAAAATAAAATAAGAAATATGTTTTTGTCTTAATATCTACCTTAAATCACATTGCTAATTGCATATTGTACTTGTTTGTAGCCTAAATACTGAAATTTGCACTTAAAACTGTCATTTTGTAACTTTTGGATATGGCAGTAAAAAGTTGACTGTGCCAATAAATTTTGGGTGTTGTGTCAGTAAATTTCAATCTGGTAGGTTGGCAACACTGATTCCGGACTGGAGTCAAACCATCAGACAGTTGCAAATCAGTGGTCTTGCTATCAGACAAGTTTTTTGGGTAGAATTTTCAACACAGAAAAACTAAATATTACATAATGTAATATATGAAATAATGATTAAACAGAGTCGTCACAAACACATCACCCTCTAACATTTACAATAAGGTATGATTTTATTGTGCAAATTTAAAGATACAGAGCCCCAAATTCCAACCCATTGGTTATACAGTGACATTTTTCCAATATTTCTAAATGGGTCAAAAACAAATTCTCCCATTGGACCAATACGTTTTACAATGCAGTTGTGTCATACACACCCCCTCTATGATATCTTACAGTACAGTATGATTTTGCTGTGGAAAATTAAAGATACAGAGCCCCAAATACCCACCCATTGGTTACATAGTGACATTTTTCCAATATTTCTAAATGAGTCAGAACCAAAATCTGCCATTGGACCAATACGTTTACAATGCAGATGTGTCATACACACCCCCCTCTATGATATCTTACAAAATGGTATGATTTTACTGTTGAAATTTAAATCTACAGAGCCCCAAACATCAACCTATTGGCTTCAAGCTGACATTTTTGCAATACTTCAAAATGAGTCAGAAACAAGATCTCCCATTGGACCAATACTTTTACAATGCAGATGGTCATACACCCCCCCCCCCCCCCTATATCTTACAATACGGTATGATTTTACTGTGGAAAGTTAAAGATACAGAGCCCCAAATTCCAACACATTGGTTACACAGTGACATTTTTCCAATACTTCTAAATAGGTCTAAAACAAAATCTCCCATTGGACCAATACGTTTACAATGCAAATGTGTCATACACACACCCCTCTATGATATCTTACAATACAGTATGATTTTACTGTGGAAATTTAAAGATACAGAGCCCCAAATACCAACCCATTGGTTATAAAAGCAACACTTTTCAAAAGTTATAAATAAAATCGCCCATTGGAGCAACATAAGTCTAATGCCCTGTACACACGGTCGGATTTTCCGACGGAAAATGTGCTTGTTGTCGGAAATTCCGACCGTGTGTGGGCTCCATCGGACTTTTTTTATCGGAATTTCTGACACACAAAGTTTGAGAGCAGGCTATAAAATTTTCCAACAACAAAATCCGTTCGCGTAAATTCCGACCGTGTGTTGCCAATTCCGACGCACAAAGTGCCATGCATGCTCAGAATAAATTCCGAGACGGAACTGCTCGGTTTGGTAAAATTAGCGTTCGTAATGGATATAGCACTTTCGTCACGCTGCAATGTTTTAATTTGTTTAATGCAGCGCACACTCTTCTTCTTTATAATGCAAGAAGAATGACGTTGTTTTGCTGCTCATATTCACACAGACTTCTCACAAACTTCTTTCTTTATTATTTATCGTGATATCATAAATATAATATTTTTATTTGTCACATCTCCCTAATTTCTTTTTTTTTGTATTTTTAGTTTAAGTCCTGATCTCCTGTTGTGTTTTTTTTTTTTTTTTTTTTTTGTGTGTGTCAAGTTACCACAACACCATTATTATCTTGTATTATTTAATCTCAAGGAGATTGTTTGGTGTTGGTGTCTTTTGTTAATTTCACATTGTATTTTTGAAATGTACCTGCCTCCTCACAAAGAAACTGTCCTTTTTGAAGAAAAACACATAGGCGAGTATAATTGAAAAAAAAAATACCTTTTATTAAGGGGTCATAACCAAAGAAAGAGGGAAGGCAACCCTGGAGAAACTGCTGAAATTGGCGAAGCCTTTGGCCCCCAGGTCACACATCAACTATTTTAATGCAAAATCGGTGGCCTGAGGAGTCCATATATAAGAGAGTACAATCTGGTCCAGAAGTCCAAGAGATCATGAACAGCAGCAGATGACATACATGTCCCCAGGCTGTGGTCATACAAGAGCCTGCATCTTTTGTCAGACCAGACTGAACCCAGGTCATCACTCTCTGGTCTTCCTTAGACGCTTCCTTCCAGGCTGTGGCTCTGGTGTTGGAGGTGTGGCAGGAGGAGGAGGACCTGGAGGAGAAGGAGGAGGACCATGGTTGAACTCACAAACGTGGCTTTGGCTTGTGAGATGGCCCCTCAACCCCTTATTTAGGGCTTGTAAGATGAGATACTCACATATTAGGCGTTGGCCCTCCTCCATTTGCAGCATTTTGCAGGCTGTAATATAGGCAAAGTCCTCTTGAACACTATGGGGGGTTCTGAGGACCGCAGTAGTCTTCATAAATAGGCCAATTGCTGCCTCCTTCACGTTACTCCTCTTCCTGTCACCTTTTGGTTGAAGGCGGAGGGGAGGGACCTGGGTATCGGGCAGGCTACTGGGCCTGGCCACCTCCTGGCTGCCACTTACCCCCTCCACCTCCTTGCTGAGACTTTCCTGTGTATGAAAAAGGGACATCATTTTAGTTTTTGGTTCATCAATCCACACACAATTTTCAGCTCATGACTGTTGCAAATTGAATGTTAATAAATAGAAAAGACTATCTTTCTGAGCCCAGCATTTTTCATTCTTGTCCTAAACATTTGTGGCCACTACTGTCTATTGATATGTAAAACGCTTTGTGAAATCAGAAATTAGTAATCCAAACTAACATATATTTAACATCATTAATTTGACAGACAGAAATATTTTGAAGAATTCTATACTGTGGGCTCCTCCACATGTTGCTGCCTGGAAGGCCCAGGTTGGACGTCATAAGCCTCAGCTGTGGGGGAAGGAAGTGTGGAAGGAAGATTGGAGAGTGCTGGCCTGGGTTCAGTCTGACCTGCCAGAAAATGCAGTCTGTCATAGTACCACAGCCTGGGTACTTAAATGTCATCTTCAGCTCCTGATCTCTGGAAATCCTGCAAGACACAACACAAGACAAACCCTAATGTCAGGCTAAAGTCTCCTAATCTTGGCCCAATATAGGCCTCAATCTATAAGCAGTATAGGCCCAAGTTAAAATGGTACCTTCGTTATCATGATCGGCGCTTCCGATACTCCTTCCTCTGCTCACAGATCGTACTTACGACGCACGCGTGTTATGCTTTATATACACTACGCATGTGTGAAACTCCACCCGCCCCTGACGTTCTTTCTAGTCTATTTCCCGCCCCTTCTCGTTCGGTGCAGTGGGGAAGAGCACATGGCGGAGACAGAGCAGGTGCATGATAATAGCAGCAACGAGGAGGAAAGCCCGGAGCCAGGAACGTCACGATCCCGGAGAAGATTTAAGGCATCAAATGTCCTTTGTTGAGATGTGGACATATTGAAGAGGGCCGACTATGACGGGAAGTATGGACCTTACCCAAACCCAAATGTCAGAAAGGCCAAGATCATGGCGAAAGTTGTGAAGAGTCTGCACAGGAATTTTGGGGTATGGCAATCCAAGGATCAACTCAGGAAACGGTGGTCGGACCTCAAATTAAGGGAGCACGATCAGGAGAGTGCTGCAAAAAGTAAGTAGTTGTCCTGTGTTCCTATTCTTTCTTTTTATTACGTTCGTGCTGCTCCATGTGCTTTTCTTTACTGTTTAAAATGGCAACTTTCATGTTCATGGACACATTATTCATTCGTAGGAAACCTTGTTCGTACATTGTTCGTTCGGCCACTAAAACACCATGTTTTGGCCAGATGCAGTTCAATACATTTTTTCTGGCCTACTTATCTTAAAATTAGTTGGTTGTCTATATTGTTTTGTAACCAGAATGAAATGCAAACTGGATTCTGTGTAAGGAGAGGACACTCAGCAGCTGTTTACACATCTGGACACAGGAGCACTAGTGTGGGACACAAGAACACCCTTTTTATTAGGGGGCCCACACAGGAGCTCCAGTGTATACTATAGGGATGTCTCCATCTTTGAAGCTTGCACAAAACAGGTAAGTATTCAAGCTTTACAAAGGACAAAAATATTTCTTCAGCTTGGAACTCTGCCAAAAGAGACAATTGTACCCCACTTCCAAGCAATGTTTCATATTCCTATTTCTGGCCTCAAATATCTGTGTGCTAAGTATACGTATTTTTTTTTTTCACATAGGAGAGAAAAGACTCGGAGGACATAAGGATAGAGGGATTTCGCGCATAAAATCTATCATATAAATAAATAAAATTCAAATCTAATACTATTAATATGTGGGTGTACAAAATGGCAAAATCTTAAATAAAGTGCATCAATAAAGTACCCGTGCTGAAAATTCATATATCACAATAAATAATCACATTAAAAATCAAAAAACAAATCAAACACGTGTGCAAGAATGCAAAACATGTGTATTTATATTTATAAGACTCGGAGGACACCACTTATCAGAGGAGACCAGGGACCCCCCGCCTCAGGAAGAAGGGGAAATCCCCCCCAAACCCAACCAGAGGAGGGGGGAGACGTTGTAGAAATTGTCACCACAACAGGTGAGTGTCTGCGACCACATCTTCAGGTAAGAGATGGATGCCTGCATATTTATAATACATGGTGTGTTTTTGTGTTTTTTTTTTTTTTTTTTGTTTTGTTTTTAGGTGATCGTGATGTTGTGGAAGAGGAATGTCATTTCACAAGTGAAAGTGCCCAGATCCTCATCAGGGAGATAATGGGGTGTAATAGGGATTTAGAAACCCTAAAGAAAAACGTCAATGATGTTCAGATCAAAATGAAGAACATCATTGATGTTTTAGGTAGAATATAAAACACCCAGAAATCCCTAACTCATTGCAGGTTTATTTTTTGTTTTTATGACTGACTTTTGACATATTATAGAAAAGCCAAATTATGAAGATTCACACAGTGTCAACATGTGGTAGCTGCCATCACATAGTGGGTGAGGTTGAAAAAAGTCCATCAAGTCCAACCTCATGGGAGATCAATGTACACGTTTTGTGGGTGCAACCACTTCCTCAATAATAAAGTAACTGAGAGGAAGGGGTTGCACCCCCAAAACACGTCCCTTGATCCCCCATGATGGCAGCTAGCACATGTTGACATTAGGCAATTTGTGTGCATCTTCAAAATTTGGCTTTTCCAGGGGTGACATCACCCCATCTGAACGCAATTTCAAACACCGTTTAGAAATACTCATGTCTGATATTGCCTTCACTTTCTATAAGTTGAACTTTGTAAGTTCCAGAGTTGTGTATTTTTTTTTATGGTTTTAAACATGCCTGTTTTACCTTAAAAGGCAATTTCTACTTATTAATGTGACCTAAAAAAATGTTATACAACAAACATGTTGGTTTGTTCAAAAACCCTTTTAGAAACGCACATGTGATTGTGCTTTGATTAAAAAGATTGATAATCAACAATGTGTGGCTTCTTCTTTCAATGCTCAAAAGCAGTTTTTGGAGTAAAGTTGTTGTTTTCAGTGACAATGGGGGTTATTTACTAAAGGCAAGTGCAGTTTCAGTGCAGTCTCAAGTGCACTTGTAGTGCAAAGTGTATTTTCCTTTAGTAAATAACACCCACCGTGCTTTCTAATTTTACACAATCATACCATTTTCAGGACTCCCCAAATTTCGGTCATGGTGTTGAAAATTATTAATATTTTTGTCAGTAAAGCATTACATACATTAACAAAAAAAAATCAAGGTGTGTGTGTAGCAGACCCACAACATAATAATAATAGTTAGCCGAAGAAGAGATTGTCACCTCGTGTCAACGAAATTTCGTTTGCACTGTTGAAGAAAGGCCAAAAAATTAGAACATTAATAAAAGATAACCGAGGAGACAGCTAAAAGGAAGCCAAGCAGTTAATCAAAGCAAATATTTGTTCAGTTTGAAATATATTTTTATTTAAAAAATGTCTCATACATTGTCTGCCATATCGATGGCCCCCTACCCGCAAAGTATTCCTTGTATCTTATATGGACCTTGCGGGCACTCTCGGGGGGCAAGCCAGGACGGCCAGTTTCAAGCGCCGTCAGGGTTGGTTCATTAGGATTAATTCCGGCCTCAGGCCCAACTGAGCCAGCATAGTTCAAAGAATTTCTCCTTTAAAAAGTTGTGGAGAGCACAGCAAGACAGGATGATGTAATTGACTTTATATTCCGCCATGTGTATCGGTGTAAGAAATGGGCAGAACCGGCTGGCCATTATTCCAAACGTGTTCTCCACCACTCTTCTGGCTCTGGCCAGCCGGTAATTAAAAACCCTCTGGTCCGGGGTGAGGGTCCTCTTAGGGAATGGCCGCATAAGATGGTCCCCCAGCACAAACGCTTCATCCGCAACGAAGACGAATGGGAGTCCTTCCGCATTGTCTTCTGAAGGTGGCAAGCCCAAGTTGCCATTCTGGAGACGCCTGTAGAACTCCGTCTGGGCGATGACTCCACCATCTGACATCCGGCCATTCTTCCCCACATCCACATACAGGAACTCGTAAGTAGCCGACACCACCGCCAACATCACAATACTATTAACCCCTTGTAGTTGTAATAGTATGACCCCGAGTTGGGGGGTGGGACTATGTGGACGTGTTTCCCATCAATTGCCCCTACGCAGCTGGGAAAGTCCCACCGCTGGGCAAAGTGCTCAGAACGAAGTAACAGAACGCACTGAAGAACAGCAAGGCCTGTGAAGAGCGACCTGAAAATCGGTAAAAAACGGACAAAAACACAATGATAAATCAATGGGAACTCGCTGCACGCACTGAAGACCAGAAACAAACCCACAAGCACAAACTGAACAGCAGAAAAACTAACTGAAAACCACAAGTCTGAAAAAGCGTGAATCGTTTCTCACCAAACTTTTACTAACATGAGATTAGCAAAAGGAGCCCAAAGGGTGCCGCGCTTGGCATTGAACTGCCCTTTTATAGTCTCATCGTACGTGACCGCGTTCTTGACGTTCGGAAATTCCAACAACTTTGCGCGACCGTGTGTATGCAAGACATGTTTGACTCAACATCCGTCAGGGGAAAAAAAGATGGATTTTGTTGTCGGAATGTCCGATCAATGTCCGATCGTGTGTACAGGGCATAAAGGTTTTATGCCCCCCCCTAAAAAGGGAGTGGATGGTTCAGGGATGATGTGGCTGAACTTATTCTGTCTGTTGAATTTCTGTAGAATTGGCTGATTTTACTGCTACGAAAATGTTACCCTTTGTTTTTCTTGCCTGTTTTTTAATTTTTTTTACATTTTTCAATACCAGTTTTGATCTAGTTTTAGTTTTGACTAAAATGCCATTTCGTTTTAGTCATCTGAATTGTTTTAGTCTAGTTTTAGTAGACTAAATAACATAAGATTTTAGTCGACTAAATCTAGTAGATTTTAAAGTAGATTTAATCAACTAAAATTTTTTTTTTTTTTATCAGAAAAAAATTTTATTTTAATTTAATACATACACTTCATAAAACAGTTATACATAATATATAATACAATTTCTATAAAATTATACAAATTCTCTATTATATTCTCAATATCATATCTTATCCCTTGCCCGCCCCAAGCCTTCCCCCCTCCCACCCTCACATCTACCTGTCAATCATCGCTTTAGGGTTGCTTTATTTTATTTTCATTGCCACTCCCTCATTTGCCGCTGGCTTCCCCCCCAACCTATTCTTTGTTGTGTAGTTAGCACCCCTTGGGTCCACTCGCTATCTTACTCCTCCTTCTCCCCTTTCCTTTCCCTTCCTTTTGCTTCTTCCTTTTCCGACTATTTTTTTTGCCTGTTCTTTCCTTTCTACGCAATTCCCTCTGGTCTTTTCGGAGCTTTTCCACTACCAGTTGATGGGGGGCCACTTCCGCCTCCCTCAAGCAGGGTTGCCATATTTTGTCAAATTTCCCCTTGTCGTTTCTACGGTTGTAGGCCAGTCTTTCTCTTGGAAGGAGGGAGTTTACATATGAGATCCATTGCTTCCCAGTGGGCACCGTAGGAGCCATCCAGTATCTTGCGATAAGTTTTCTAGCTAAATACATCAATCTAGTTATCATAAGATACTTTCCTCCAGGGAACATTTTTGCCTCAATGGCGCCAAGCAAATAAACCGTCGGATTCAAGGGAGTATGGATTTGCGCCAACCCAGAAATGCGTCTGGATACCTCTTCCCAGTACCTATGCAGCTTTGGGCACCTCCACATTAGGTGAATAAAGTCCCCCCTGTGCACTCCGCACTTGGGGCACGCAGAAGAATCCCTACCTCCCCACCTGTGGAGTTGCACTGGTGTCCTGTAGGCCCTGTGATGCAGATAACGAGACCACTGGGATGGCTTTGAGTGCCGCTTCCCACTGATTATCGTTTATCTCGCCTACATCCTCTACCCATTTTTTCCGACACTTTAATGATGTATGATCTTGGGTCCTAATCAATAATTCCCTGTATATTTTTGTTATTAGTCCTTTCCTTGTGTCTGCTTTCAAAACTTCATTCAGTATTGGGACTGTTTTTACTCCTAAGGAGTGGGTTGTTTGTTGTGCCTGTAGTGCATGGCGGATTTGAAGATATTGGTAGAAGCCCCTAGGGTGCAAATGGAATTCCCTACATAGTTGTTCATATGACTTTAATACGTCCCCCTCATAGATTTGTGAGAAGAACCAAATCCCCCTTTCCTTCCAGTGTGAGAAACCTCGCAACTCCTGAACCTCAGTATATCTTTTATTATGCCATATTGGTGTGAATGGGAGCACGCCCGTTATTTTCAATATTTTCCGAGTTTCCCCCCAAACCCTTTTAAAAAGAGAACTAATAGGTTCTAATCCCTTCATACTTGGTAGATCCATTTCTAAATGGGAGGCCGCCACCAATGTGGGTTCTGAGATGGTCACCAATCTACATATAGGGTCCTCATTTCTCACTCTACCCCATCCTGCCATTTGTTGCAACTGTGATGCCAAGAAATATAACCTGGGGTGGGGTATTGACAGCCCTCCTTTATCTTTTTCATATTGCAGTGTTTCCAAGCTAATTCTAGGCACCTTTTTTTTCCCATATCAATTCTCTCGTTAATGTGTCTATTAGACTGAACCACTTCTTTGAAATCCATATTGGTGAATTGTGGAGGATATACAATTGCTGTGGGGCCCAGATCATCTTTACTAGATTTGCCCGCCCTACGACTGACAATGGGAGCCTACACCAACTGTTACATTTTTCTTTCTGTCTGGTGAGCAATGGCCTCAAATTCAGTCAAAGATACTCGGCTGGCTCTGGGGACACCATCACTCCAAAATATTTAAAGCAGTTAACAATAGCAATTTGTTCAGCCCCCCCCTGGGAGTCCCTCCCTTGTCTGATCTAATGGCATTATAGTTGATTTCGACCAATTAATTGCATAGCCCGAAAAGCTGCCAAAGTTTCCCACTATCTCCATCACTGCCCGCAAAGAAGAGGACATATCCCCTAGATATATAAGTGCATCATCTGCATATAAAGATATTTTTTCCTCTCTCTGAAATCTGCGGAACCCCACTACCTCAGGTGAGTTCCGGATCAGTATAACCAGGGGTTCAATCGCCAAGGCGAACAGTAATGGAGACAGCGGGCAGCCCTGTCTAGTCCCCCTATATAATCCAAATGGGGGGGGGAGAGGATCCCATTAATGCTCAACCTGGCTCTAGGTTTGGAATACAGTACTCTTACCCAGGATATGAATTTACCTCCCACTCTGAATCTTTCCAGTATTTCCATGAGGTAGGGCCACTCCACACTGTCAAACGCCTTAGTCGCGTCAAGTGACAGAATGGCCCTACCCCCCGGATTGTCCACTGGCATCTGCAAATTCATGTATAACCTCCTTTATATTATCAGACGTAGAGCGCGTTGGTATAAAGCCAGACTGGTCACAATGAACCAGTTTGCCAATTACCTGAGAAAGCCTCTTAGCCAAAACACTGGCCAGCAACTTAACGTCTGCATTCAATAACGAAATTGGACGGTATGAATCCATTAGAGGTCTATCTTTTCCTGGTTTCAAAAGAACTGTAATTATTGCTTCTTGCATACTATCTGGTAACCTCCCCACTTCCCCAGCCTCCTCTATTGTCTGCAACAATGACGGTAAGAGGACCTCCCTATAATGGGAGTATACCTCTACCGGTATTCCATCTGGGCCTGGGGATTTATGACGCATTGCCCCCTCTAATGCTTCCTTTAATTCCGCCAGTGAAATTGGGGAATTCAGAGTTTCCCTCTCCTCCTCCGTTAACCACGGAAAAGGACAGGTTTGTAGGAACTGTTCCAAGTCCGATGGTTTATACCTGGTTTTACTAGAGTACAAATCCCTGTAGAACTGCTGAAAACTATTTACTATGTCTGAGCTGAGAGTTAACTTCTCTCCAGTTTCAGTCCCTATAGCTAGTATATTTGTAGATTCCCGTTGCTCTCTAGCTATTAGAGCTAATAGGCGGCCAGTATTTTCCCCCTCTTCGAAATAACTTTGTTGCTGAAAATATCTTCTCTTCTCTGCTGCAGATAGCCATACCGCATTGTGTACTGCCTGCGCCTCTCTCCATAGCTCTTGATTGGATTGTGATGGGTCAATTATTAAGGCCTGCTTCCTTTCTTTCAGTTCTTCCCGTACCCTGGTTTCCCACTCTCTGGATCGGGATTTAACTCCCGCAATTTCTTTAACGAGGCAACCCCTCAAGAATGCTTTGAGCGTATCCCAGACTACCGCTTTACTGGCTGAGCCCCCATTTAATTGTAAAAATTCCCGTAAAACCTCTCCTGTTCTATCTGCCTGTGGAAGCAGAGTCAACCAATATGGGTTCATTTTCCACAGTGGTTGTCTCGAGGTACCAATAATTCCCAGCCGTACTCAAAATGGGGAGTGGTCAGACAGAAGGCGCGGCTCATATGCAGAGTCCTCTACCCACTGAAAAAGTGACTCATTCCCCAGGTCCAAATCAATACGTGAGAAACCATCATGTGTTGCAGAGTAACAGGAGTAACATCTATTCTTGTCATGTCTCTCCCTCCATACATCCCTAAGTCCCAATTCCTTGAGGAGGGCGGCAAAAGCCGTCTTTCCAGAGGTATGTCTCATATTTTTGGATGTCAAAGACATTCTGTCCAGGGAATTATCCAAGATATTATTGTAGTCTCCTACTGCTAACACCGGGACCCCCGGATGCAGAGCCATGAACTGCGATAGGCACCCAAGGGGAACTGCTGAAAAAGGCGGAGGAATGTATATGGAAGCTATTATACACGTTAGTCCATTAAGCTTACATAGTAGAAAAACAAACTTTCCCTCCTTATCCACTCTCTGTTGCAAGCACTCAAAGGCGATATCCGAGGAGATCACAATACTAACCCCCCTTGAATATGAGGTATGCACAGAATGAAACTGTATCGGGTATCTCCTTGAGCGCAATAAATGTACAGAATCAGGCCGCATATGTGTTTCTTGCAAACAAATTATCTGGGGTTTCATTTTATCAAAATATTTAAACATTGCACTTCTCTTATCCCTATCCCCCAGCCCCCTTACATTCCATGTCATCAGGCCTGTGCTGGCCATCGGGACTACCGGGAGTTTCCCGGTGGGCCGATTGGCAGCGGGCCACTACACCAATGACTCTGACTGTCAGTGTCACTGTCTCTCTCCGTCCGAGCGTCGCCGGGCGGCTCCGCTCCTGCACTCGGCGGGCGGCGCCGGCCGCGTCACACAAACACAGTGACAGGCATTATCACTCCCCCAGGCACTCCCCCTAACAATATAGCCATTTGGGCGGCCTCTTTGTCCCGGCACCGTGACGTCACTCACGGACGGAGGGCGGAGGCAGCCCGGGGACATAGGAGGAGGCGGAGCCAGGGCGTAGCAAAGCAAGCCTGCTGCCTGCAAGACTGCAACCTAGAGGAGCCGAGGCCGAGGAGGAGGATTCGGAATTTCTGAATCGGATCGGAACCATAATACCAGACCAAGTTGCAGGCAGCCACCAGCAAATACAGTGACAGAGACCAAGTCTATAGTGTCATCATTCAAGTAAGCAGCACTTTAGTAATAACTTTACTACTAATAATAGTAATTAGTAATAGTAAGTAACTGAATATGCAGCATGGAGGGGGGGAGGGGTAAATCTGTACTGTATAAATGTACTGCCACTGGTCATGGTTAAATTATTCATCAGTTACCATGGCCAGTGGCATTAAATTAATAATTGACCTGTGGCATTAAATTAATATTAATGCTACAGTGGCATTAATATTAATTTAATGCCACTGGTCAATTATTAATTTAATCCCGCTGTCCACGGTAACTGATGAATAATTTAATGCCACTGGTCAATTATTAATTTAATGCCACTGGTCAATTAATTTAATGCCACTGGTCAATTATTAATTTAATGCCACTGGTCAATTATTAATTTAATGCCACTGGTCAATTATTTAATGTCACTGGTCATGGTAATTGATGAGTAATTTAATGTCACTGGTCACGGTAATTGATGAATAATTTAATGCCACTGGTCACGATAACTGATTAGTAATTTAATGTCACTGGTCATGGTAATTGATGAATAATTTAATGCCACTGGTCATGGTAATTGATGGATAATTTAATGCCACTGGTCACGATAACTGATTAGTAATTTAATGTCACTGGTCACGGTAATTGATGAATAATTTAATGCCACTGGTCACGATAACTGATTAGTAAGTTTTTTGCGCAATTGCGTATAGTTTATATACTGTTTTTGTGTGTGTTTGCAAAATTAAAGTGGGCCGGTCTGGATGAAGTCCAGGGCCAAATTTTTGTCCCAGTCCAGCCCTGCATGTCATTAATAAAATACCCTTTTTTTCCCCCCCTTTACTCATACATGATAGCTCTCTATTTTCTGCACTCATAGAATCGAAAACAGCTACATAAATAGTAAATCATAACACCGTTGGCCTTCTGGGTTTTAACCATTCCAAGGACCCTGCCAGCATACAATACATTTCTACATAACTTTATTTTTTCCCCCCATTTGTCAGTTGTGTGATACAAAAAATATTTGTGGCAAAACTTATACTTGTGATAACTTCCCTTTCTTAATTGCATAAATCCACCCCTTCTCGTGCCTACCCTACCCCACTCCCTCCCAAACCTTCCCACCCTTCTTCTCCCCCCCTCCCTTCCCGCCGAACTGGGCCTACCCTAGGGGCTTGTATCTTGACCTCCCACCTATATTCACTCCCCAACATACTCCCTCCCATCTTTTCCATACCATACATCTCTGTATCCCCCTGTTCTATGGGGACTTACCTCCCCCCTCCCCCCTCTCCAACCTTTTTTAGTGCCACTCCTGTGCGATGACTTTTGTGTTTGTGAAGGTAAATACTCATATCAGCCCCATTTTAATCTAATTAACATATCAATCTTCCACTATTTTATTACATTCGAATCCCCCTCCTAATCCGTGTTTCACTTGCCAACACTAAACATTTATTTAATTTTTATTTTTTAATTAATTATTATCTGTGATCCCTTTTCTTCCCCTTTCCTTCCCACTACCCCTATATAATAAAAAAAAAAAAAAAAAAAAGTCTAAATAGTCTCTGATCTCTCATCTTCTGTATTCCGTGCTGTTTTCCCGTTGTCCTTCAACCACTCTTCAACACTCTGTGGGGAATCAAAAAAGCGTATACCATTTATATTAGTCACTCTCAATCGGGCTGGGTATAGCAGTGCATAGTCCGTCTTGTTTGCTGATTGGTATGTATGCCGCTCGGCGCTTTTGTAGCTCTGGAGAAAGGTCCTGAAATAATAAAATTTTGGCCCCCTTGTATAGAATCTCTCTCATTTCTCTTGCCTTCTGGAGCAACGATATTTTATCTCTAAAGTTGAACAATTTTATGATTCTGGGCCTTGGATATTCTTTTCCCTGACGAGGTCTAGAGGGGATTCGGCATGCACGCTCAATGCCAAAAAAAGGAGAAAAAGTCGCAGCCCCAAATATTTCTTTGGCCCATTCCTCCAAGAACTCTATGGGGTTAGACCCCTCACTCTGCTCATGCATGCCAATTATTCTTGCGTTGTTTCTTCGATTTCTATTTTCTAATTCGTCCATTTTGGCTGCTTGTTCTTTTATGCGTTTTTTCATCTCAATGACATCCTGTTTGAGTGGAGTTAACGTGTCTTCTACTGCACTTAATCTTTCTTCTAAAGCCGTTGTTCTTTCCTCCATCTCCTTCAGCTTGCCGCCTATCACTGCGATTTCCTCCTTTATGCCTTTCAATTGGGTATCCACCCCTGCAATTCCTTGCATGCGGTTATCACATATAGGAGGTCCCTCATTGTGGGTTCTTCTGCTCTTCCCCTTTGTTCTCCCTCCATATCTGCCTCTGTTATGTTAGAGAGCTTTCTAGTTGCTCTGTCACCGCTTGATGTATCCACTTTCCCTGCTTCTTGTTCCTTTTATATGCAAGGCAGTCGTCGGGCTTGGCACCACCGACACTGGTCCGCTGCTTGAACATTTCCTAGTCCCTGATGGAACTGTGTGGGTTAGTTGTGTAGATTTAGCTGGTGAAAGATGTCCTAGCAAATCGCTCTAGCTTAGTTGCTGCTGCAGCTTTTGCTTGATTTGTCTGATTTTTTGTAGAGCGTGTGACTTGGGATCCTTCTTGTTGTGGCTGGTTTACTTTCTCCTCAGCAGCTCGTTTCCCCACCATGTTGTTTTCCTCCTTTCTTCTTCTCCTTTAAGGATTAACCAGTTTACACATTGTTTCAAAGCATTGCCCAGTGTTGTATCATCACTTGTTATTTCACCCTGTTAATTCCTGTTGGGCTCAAAAAGAACGACAAAACAAACCAAAAACAAAAGGGGAAACGCTGTCCCTTTACATATGTCCAGAGTTTACAATGTCATCCCACTCAACTGAGCCTGAGATTAAATAGTAGGCGGTGAAATACTGCACTTTAAATTGCCACTTTAGTCATAATAGCCAGCTTTTAAACACCATTCCTCTATATTGATTTGTACTATTGCTGTTTGGTTTAGTTGGCCTCCCCAGCTTGCTCCCCTTCTGTCTCACACCCGGGACTAGAATTGCATCTTTCTGAATAGCAGATATAATGTCTTTGACGGCAAGGGTTAAATAAAGAAAGGCAGCAATGGATTCAGCTCAGTCCCAGTTCCAGCTGAAAGTTTCTATTAGTTTCAGCTATATATTCAGGATAAACAAACATATATGGCAGATATGTAGGTTGAAAACAGTAGGAAGAGCTTTCACCTGCATCAGACGTCTTCACACATGATAGTCAATCTCCAACGTTACCTTATGAATTTTATATGTATAGAGTCTTTAATAACAACCGCTAAGCAGTAGATCAGCTCAGAGAAGGTTCCAAGTGAGAGTGCAATAAATTTATATTTATGTTTCTTCTGTTATGGGCTAAGCTTAAATAAGCATATGTGGCAGAAATGCGATTCGAGACAAATAGGAAAAACTTTCACCTGCATCAGACGTCTTCACACATGTCTGTTGGTTTTCAGCATTACCTTATGTTCTTAACAACTGCTCACCGCTTCACTCCCCTCAGCCCCAGTTGCTGAGGCCAATTCGTTACTCAGCTGCTGATGTCTCAAATGGGAGCTTTTCACGCTCCCTCTCTGGTTCCTCTCACCAAGCGTTCGCTCCGTCCCTCACACCGGCGCTGTTGTTGCTCTTAAAGCCAGTTTTCTCGCCGAGCGCTGGCAGGTCTGGGAGACCTCTCATGCCTCCCCCCCTGTCACGCTCTCCGCTGTCCTCCGGGACTCCACTCTCACCGGGACTAGGTATGTACTTGTGCTGGTGAAGGTGTCTGTCTCTAGGGCTGAAGTCGGCTGCTTTCTCCTGCTGCCAGGTCGGCTAGCATTTCCTCAGCTGTATGCTTGCTAGTTAGAGCTGGGGGAGAGGAGATCACATACCCTCTCACTCCCACATCCGGTCACGCCCCATGTGCTGAGCTATATGATCAACTAAAATTTAATCACCGAAATTACATACCTGTAGGGTTTCCACCCTTCTGGGTTTTCCCCCAACAGCCCGGCTTTGGACTCGAGTGCCCTGAAACCCGACTCAACTGGAACCGGATGGCAACCTTTAATGAACGGCCGCACTGATATGAATTCAGTGTGTTCGGTCATTTCGTAACTGCAGGGCTGCCCGTAACAGGTGTGTGCACAGTGCTAGCACACAAGGCACACACTCGGCGACCCCTCCGGACTGGCTCCAGCCCAAAGGGGGTCATGGACTGTGTGCCCTGTGCACCAGCACCAGTCACAGGCTGCCCTGCGGTTTCGCAATGACTTGCCACACTGGGTTCATTAAAGGCTGCCGCCTGGTCTCTGCTAAGTCAGGTGTCCGGGTTTCAGGCTCCCGACTCCAAACCCGGACTGTCTGGGTCAAACCTGGATCAGTGGCAAACCTAAAAGTATGTAATCTTGGTCATTACATTTTAGTTGATTAAATCTACTATTAAAACTAAATTTAAATGAAAATTTGTGGTCAAAATTAACACTGGTATAGAAAAATGTAGAAAAATTAAATAAAAAAAAAGGCAAGAAAAACAAAGGGTACTGAAAAATGTTCGTAGCAGTATATCAGCCAATTCTACAGAAAATCAACAGATAAAATAAGTTTAGCCACATCATCCTGGAGCAATCCACTCCCTGTTTATGGGGGGCATAAAACCATTAGACTTGGGCCTCATGCACACAGGGCATTTAGAAAAACCATGCCAGGAATAAGTGGCTGTAAAAACATACTTTTAGTAGCTTCATACATTGGTGTTAATGCACGTTTAGCCATGCTAGATTTTAGCAGCGTTCCTCTGCCTCTATTCAAAATCAATGGTTCCCTATGAAAGCCCATTGATTTGAATAGAAGTCGCACCAGAAGATGGATCATGATAAACCCTCGCCAAACAAAAACTGGCGTGGGGTTACCCCCAAGACCATACCAGTCCCTTCAGTCTGGTATGGATTTTAAGGGGAACCCCCACGCCAAAAAATGGCGTGGGGCCCCCCAAAATCCATATCAGAACCTTATCCGAGCACACAGCCTGGCAGGTCAGGAAAAGGGGAAAGGATCGAGTGCCCAAACCCCATCCTGGACCATACTAGGGCACATGCCCTCAACATTTGGGGGTGGGTGGTGCTTTGGGGCAGGGGGGGCCTGCGCCCCACCCCGAAGCACTCTGTTCCCATGTTGAGTGGGAGGAGGGGCTCTTCCCGACAACCCTGGCTGTTGGTTGGCGGGGTCTGTGGGAAGGGGGCCTCTTCCTTCTGATTTCTTCTTCCTCTGGCGATGTCGTCATCCTCTGGTTCTTCTCCCTCCGCTGATGTCTTCTTCTGCTGCTGTTTCTCCTCTCTCAGCTGTCTTCTCTCTCTGCTGGTTCTTTGCTCTCCACTGCCTTCTTCCTCCAATGTTCTCTCAACGCTCTCTCCCGCTGTAATGCTACAGCTGCCGTGTGCCATTACTTATATAGCCATGGGGCGGGGCCACACGGTGAAGTCATCTTGAGGCCCCACCCCCTTGTGTCATCACCACCTGGGCATTATGAGGCGGTTTCACAAGGGGGCGAGGCCTCCGGATGATGTCACCGTGTGGCCCCGCCCCATGGCTATATAAGCAATGACACGGCAGACCTAGCATTACAGCGGGAGAGAACATTGGAGGAAGAAGGCAGCAGAGGCAGAAGACAGCAGAGAGAGGAGAACCGGCAGCGGAATAAGACATCAGTGGAGGGAGACGAACCGGAGGATGAAGCCATCTCCAAAGGGAGAATAAATGAGAAGGAGAAGAGACGCCAGAGCTGCTTCAATAAATTACTTTGTCAAAAACCTTAGTACTGTTTTTTTAATTTTGACTCTTTTTTTTTGGGGTGAATAGGTAGGGGTACAATGTACCCCAAACTCATTCACCTAGGATGGGGGGCCGGGATCTGGGGTCCCCCTTTGTTAAAGGAGCTTCCAGATTTCGATAAGCCCCCCCACCCGCAGACCCCAAGAACCACCAGCCAGGGTTATCGGGAAGAGGCCTTTGTCCCCATCAACATGGGAACAAAGTGCTTTGGGGTGGAGGGGCGCAGCCACTCACCCCCCCCATGTTCAGGGCATGTGGCCTGGTGTTGTTCGGGGGAAGGCACTCGCGCCCCCCCCCCCCATGACCTGCCGGGCTGCGTGCTCAGATAAGTATGGTTTAGACCGTAGGGGGTACCCCAGAAACGTTTTTTGTTTTTTTTTTTTTGTTTTTTTTTTAAATTTTGGCGAGGGTTCCCCTTCAGAATCCTCAGCGCACAAGCCGCACCGCAAGTTGGGTCATCATGATCCGATTTCTGGTGCGACTTCTATTCAAATTAATGAGATCTCATAGGGGACCATTGATTTTGACATGTCAAAAAAATGCTTGGCGAGGCTTAATGCAGCTGTATCCAGTGTTAAGCCGAATTTAGCAGCTTTTACCAGTGTCAGACATTTTTACAGCTCTAACGCTGGTCCTCAGAACGGCCCTGGGGTTTTTTTTGCAGCTTGAAAATGCCTATGCAACTTACAGCTCCTAAAAGCCTGTATGTGCATGAGGTCATAGAATAACATTTAAGCTGCAAAATAAAAACTCTGATGCTGCTAAAAGAAGCTGTTAAAACGCCCTGTGTGCATGAGGGGTTTAAGTGTAAAAATTTGTAAGATATCATAGAGGGGTGTGTGTATGACACATTTGCATTGTAAATGTATTGGTCCAATGGGAGATTTTTATTTTCAACCCATTTAGAAGTGAAAAAATGTCAGTTTTTCACAAATGGGTTGATATTTGGGGCTCTGGATCTTTAAATTTCCACAGTAAAATCATACCGTACTGTAAGATATCATAGAGGGGGTGTGTATGACACATCTGCATTGTAAACGTTTTGGTCCAATGGGAGAATTTGTTTTTGACCCATTTAGAAGTATTGGAAAAATGTCACTGTGTAACCAATGTGTTGGAATTTGGGGCTCTGTATCTTTAAATTTCCACAATAAAATCATACCGTATTGTAAATGTTAGAGAGGGTGATGTATGTGTGACAGCTCTGTGTAATCATTATTTTACATTATGTTATATTAGTTTTTCTGTGTTGAATATTCTACCAAAAAACTTATCCAATAGCAAGACTACTGATTTGCAACTGTCTGGCTTGATGCCAGTGATTACGGTAGGGACTTTTACCATAAACCACATGACCAGTGGGAGGAGCGAGGGGGACCGGACTTTTTTATATAGAAGAGCGCTGAGCGCGGGGAAGACACGGGAGGGACACGGGAGTGATCGGAGCGTACGCTGCTTCCAAGAGATCGGACTCTGCACACAATCGACACCTACCGCTCCGCTCCTGGACACCACAGCTGTCATTATCACTGGACTATCCGATCTCCAGGGAGCCCACACCCAGCACACTCTACAACAACTGGATCCAGCAATGGTAAGACTCGGCATGGCTGCTTACCTACTATCGTCCATAGAAATATGTGATTAATCACACAGAGCAATAAGGAAGCAGAGGCAGAAATGTGGAGCACATGTACTTCATGTATGTATATGTACTTTATTACACACGAAGAATGACCTGTGTACTCCATCTATGTATAAGTACCTGATCACATACAGTACACGAAGGATGACCCATGGATTTCATGTGTGTGTGTGTGTGTGTGTGTGTGTATATATATATATATATATATATATATATATATATATATATATATATATATATATATATATATAATATAATGTGTACCTGATCACATACAGTACATGAAGGATGACCCGTAGTATTTCATGTATGGATATGTACCTGATCACATATAGTACATATAATGTGGATATTTACCTGATCACATATAGTACATATAATGTGGATATGTACCTGATCACATACAGTACATATAATGTGTATATGTACCTGATCACATACAGTACAAGTGTGTGTATATGTACCTGATCATATACAGTACAAGTGTGTGTGTGTGTGTATATGTACCTGATCACATACAGTACATATAATGTTTATATGTACCTGATCACACACAAAGAATTACCTGTGTACTCCATGTATGTATATGTACCTGATCATATACGTACATATAATGTGTATATGTACCTGATCACATACAGTACAAGTGTGTGTGTGTGTGTGTGTGTGTGTATATGTACCTGATCACATACAGTACGTGTGTGTGTATATGTACCTGATCACATACAGTACATATATTGTTTATATGTACCTGATCACACACAAAGAATTACCTGTGTACTCCATGTATGTATATGTACCTGATCATATACGTACATATAATGTGTATATGTACCTGATCACATACAGTACATGAAGGATGACCCATGCACTTCATGTATGTATATGTACCTGATCACACACATACGTACAAATAATGTATATATGTACCTGGTCACACACAAATGACTCGGGTGTACTTCAAATGGTACCTGACTGCACTCGGTAGAGATCACACCGAGCCAATACCACATACTTTATATACAGCAGTGATCATAGAGATTGATGAATGATACATGATGGAGATCATTAGACTCATTCATATCAGTACTAAGAACTCATTTACAGCATTACCGTTACTACTAATAATATTATTGTATTGTTCTGCTCCACGGACTGGGTCAACCCACTATATAGACTTGACTTGATCACTGAAATCTGGAATATTGTTTTCAAAAGTGTGGTATGAATAGGATTGCTTCACTGGTGAAAGAGACATTGCCTCAGTAGGAAATAGAAAGCAAACACCAAACTAACAGGAGCTCTTCTGCAGGCCGTAGGTTATGCAGGCCATACTTTGCTCAGTTTGTTTTGTTCAGTCAGCGGGCTGATAGAAACAAACTGAACAGATTCCACCATCTGCACATTTCAGGTGGATAGAGGAATCCTCCCCGCTATGTTAGTATTTTGACAGCAGAGATGCCTCCGCTGTCAGAATTCACTGATTGGCTGCAGCGCTGTTCGAACACAAATTTTCTAACAAGCCCATTCATGAGACATGAATCATTAGATCAACTTCTCACAAATGCAGTCCCTGCTGAACTGACTGAATTTTGATCCATTTATGGTCAGTTTTACTCTATCCATAACTGAACAAGAGTTGGGGTTCTGGTAAGTAAACCATTGAAAGCGTTTTATTATATCTGTTCAACAAGTGTGAAAAAAAAAAGAGATCTGTTCATCCAGCCAGAAATCTGATAAGCTCCTGTCCTCTCTGCCCCTGGATTGTTATAAGCATTGTTCCCTACAATCTCTGTGGACTATAAAACACTTCCCCTGTTATGGAGAAAAGAGGAAGGTGTTATGTAGTCCTAACTTCCTGTCTTAGGGGGACAATGGTGCTCAGTTGTCACCTTAGGGCAGGAAGTGAGTTAAATGCAGGATTACCAGGATAAAATAATGGAAAACGTATGGCAGAAGAAAATGAATGCAGCCACCACATCTAAGAACTGGTAAGCTGCAATGCTATCAATTTTTTGTTCTTGGGTTTAGCTACACTTTAATGTGTATCTAAACCCCAAACCAAAAATGTAATATATTTCAGCTTTACTAGTCCTTGGTGTGATGACTTCCTTTGTTTTCTTGTTTTTCATGTTTTGCTTAATTTTCACCTGGTAATCATCGTAGTTGTCCTTTTTTAATTTTTGTTTTTTGAAGTGAAACTATTCATGTACACTGCTGCATCAGAACAGTGTACACATGTTACCAGTGACCTAGTACCTACTGTGACTTGGATATATATACATTTACAGATTTCTAGTGTGAGATTGTACCCAATCTATATTATGCAAATACAATAACATTTACTAAACATTTGTCATGGTCCGTTATGAACAGATGATCTCTGTTCACTCTAGAGCTGTACGATTCTGGCCAAAATGAGAATCACAATTTTTTTTTTTTGCTTAGGCCCCTTTCACACTGAGGAGTTTTTCAGGCGTTTTAACGCTCAAAATAGCGCCTGAAAAACGCCTCCCATGTATCTCAATGTAACCTTTCACACTGAGTCGTTGCGCTGGCTGTGCGTTGACAAAACTCCTGCAAGCAGCATCTTTGGAGCATGTTTTGGGCGCTTTAAATAGCGCTGTGAAAACAACGATATCCATAAAAATGAATGGGAACTGCTGTAAAACCGTCTGAAAACCGCCCATAAGCTGTGGGAAGGTCACATGACTGCAGTACAGTGGAGGATGCTGGGATACCAGGAAATTCGGTTGAGAAGTGGAGAGGAGACCTGAGAGAGACAGACTAAAATGATGGAGCAGGATATGGAGATGCAGCCTACAGCTGAGGAAGTCTGCAGAACAGAAAGACCCTCTGGCTCTTTAGAACCTGAAGAATTCGTTGATACAATGAGGAGTCACCCAGAACTGTGGGATAAAAAACATGATTGGTATGCCAACAGATTAAAGAAATGGGCTGGATGGAATGCAGTGGCTGACCTTCATATTCAAAACTGGCGTTCCTTAACAAGAAAGCAACAAACCGAGAAAAGTAAGTTAAAATCCCAATCTAGTCCCTAGTCCCAATCCCGCTACTCTTTACCCTAATCCCAGTCCCCATAGTCCCAAACTCCTAATCCCAACCCTAATCCCAGTCCCCATAGTCCCTAATCCCAAACTCCTAATCCCAGTCCCCATAGTCCCAAACCCCTAATCCCAGTCCCCATAGTCCCAAACTCCTAAATCTAATCCCAGTCCCCAACCCCTAATCCCAGTCCTTATGGTCCCTAACAACCATTTTAACAATAAATCTTTTTCTTTCAATAGATTTGACAATCTTCTTGATCTGTTGACACCTGCCTTGTTGAGACAGGATACCAATACCAGGTATGCAAAAACACCATGTGAACAATTACGTCTAACGCTGAGGTAATCTATATTATGAATTAACGCATTTCTATGTAAATTCAGAATACATGAACTCAACATTTTTTGAACAACTATGAACATTTTTTGAACAACTATGAACATTTTTTGAACAACTATGAACATTTATTATATGTATTGCTTTTTTGTAATTGCACATATGCATAAAATGTTATTGCACAATATACATAACTCCAAAATATATTAGAAGTTTGTAAAACTATTCATTCTAAATATAAAAACTTTATTATATAAATTTTTCTTTCAAATAATCAATATATAGAAACAAACTATGACAAGAACCTTTTATTAAAACTTGATTAACAAACTTAATTAACAAACTTTTAAGAAAACTTTATTCCAAAAATATATAAATTTTAGTGTAACCTATATCTAATTATAGGTCTTGATAAAACGGGAGAGGGTGTGAATCCTCTCGAGGGGTAGGAGGAGGAGGATGTTGAATTGGGGAACAGTAATTGAGGGGCATTTCGTATGGCCCAGCCTGTAATCTAGAATTGTATTGGGGGGGGCATGGACATCACTTTAGGTCCACATGAAGGATGATAGAACAAGCCCCGATTTTGGTAAGATATTTCTGGCATTTGATTCCCATATCCACCATGGTGGTGTGGGTTGAGATGTTTGTACGGCTGGGAGCGGACACTTGTGGACATGATCTTTGCTGATGGGATTGAATAAGTCTCATAATGTCTATTCGGAGATCGCATTGTAATCCCTGATCCACTTTTTCAATTTGTGGGATTAAACTTCTGGTGAAAGAACTAATCTCACCAGAATCCCTTTTTTTTTTTTTTTTTTTTTTTTTTTTTTTTTTTGGGAGGCAATCAGATTTTTCACATCAAACTCCTGAGTCTGCTGTAATTTTGGTTTGGCTCTATTGATTCCCTTTCGTATTGGTGGCTCCGGTGTATTGTCTGTCTGTAGTATTTCCTTCATCTTCCTCATCAAAAGCTTGTGGCTCGTTGATATGTTCGTTTTCTTGGGTTTGGTTCAGCTCCTCTTCCTCTGTATCCATACTGAAATTGCTTTCTGTTCTAAAGAAAATATAAATGATTAGACAATGCTACACGATTATTGCTATTTATTTCTATACATTTCTTTTAAACAAACCTTTTTAAACAATGTATAAAAGTATACTTATTGTCTCTGCTGCATCACAGGCTTCAAAAATTGTAGCTCTGAGAAATGACAATACATTCTCCCCGATTTACCGCTAGATCCACTTCTAACATTTTGCTGTTTTAGTAATTCTCTTCTAAAATGGTCTCTCATAGGTTTCCAGAGTATCTTGATCATTCGCACTGAAAGATAAAATGAATTGTTTTCTTTTTACAGATATCTTGCCACAGGAAATACTTGCACATCACTGCATTATGAATTTTGAATTGGAATAGTGAAATTGTAAAGCAAACATGTGATGCAATCTGGAATCTGAAAAATACATTCATGCCAATTCTAAATAAAGAGAAATGGGAAGATGTTGCCCAGCGGTTCTTGAGCAAGACTAACTTTCCTAACTGTCTAGGAGCAATAGATGGCAAACATATTAGGTTAATAAAACCATGCCATAGTGGAAGTCATTACTTTAATTACAAGAAGTATTTTTCAGTTGTTTTGATGGCTCTGGTAGATGCAGACTATAAATTCATTTATGTTGATATAGGATCATTTGGGAGCAGTGCAGACTCCACTGTTTTCCAGAAATCTAAATTCAGAAAGCGTCTTGCTTCTAATCAACTTGATTTGCCTGAAAACCGACCATTGCCCGGAACAGAGGGTCTTGATATTCTGTTTGTTTTTGAAGCTGATGACATGTTTGCTATCCATGAACATCTAATGAAGCCCTACTCATTGAGAAATCTTGATACCCGAAAGAGAATATTCAATTACAGTGTCGGGCACGAAGACTAGGTGAATGTGCTTTCGGTATACTAGCTAACAAATGGCAAATTTTTCTTAAACCTAAACGTGGAAAATGCATGTAAAGTAATAAAGGCATCATGTGTGTTACATAATTTGGTACGGGAGAGAGATGGTGTAAATTTTGAAGACACATTGGCGCACAATATGGAACCAGCTGATTTCCTTCATGTTTGTTTTCCGAGAGTGGGTTTCACAATTGGGGATGCATTTGCGGACTACTTTTTGAGTCCTGCTGGTGCACCCTTCTAATAAATGCTATTTATAGGCTTAATTATATTTCTGAATACATATTCTTTTGAATTGTCTGTATATTAAAGCCTTCTACTCTCGTATTTGATGTATCAATAAACTACAGGCATGTTATAATTAATTCACTTGTTAATATTTTTGTGAGTCATTTATATTTAATTTATAATTACATTACATTATACATTAGGTACATAATTTTATAATTACATTAAATTATCATTATGGAATTAAGTAGGGGTTTGGGACTGTGGGGACTGGGATTAGGGGTTTGGGACTGTGGGGACTGGGATTAGGGGTTTGGGACTATGGGGTCTGGGATTAGGGTTGGGGGTTTGGGACTATGGGGACTGGGATTAGGGTTGGGATTAGGGGTTTGGGACTATGGGGACTGGGATTAGGAGTTTGGGACTAGGGTTGGGGTTAGTTTGGGATTATGGGGACTGGGATTAGGGTTGGGGGGTTGGGATTAGGAGTTTGGGACTATGGGGATTAGGGGTTTGGGACTATGGGGTCTGAGATTAGGGTTGGGGTTAGGAGTTTGGGACTATGGGAATTGGGGACTGGGATTAGGGGTTTGGGACTATGGGGACTGGGATTAGGAGTTTGGGAATATGGGGACTGGGATTAGGGTTGGGACTATGGGGACTGGGATTAGGGGTTTGGGATTAGGGTTGGGACTATGGGGACTGGGATTAGGGGTTTGGGACTATTGGGATTAGGGGTTTGGGAATATGGGGACTAGGGTTGTGGCTTTGACATTAAGGGGACAGTGGTTTGGGACTATGGGGATTAGGGTTGGGGCTTTGGGACTATGGTGACTGGGATTAGGGTTGAGGCTGTAGGACTATGGGGACTGGGATTAGGGGTTTGGGGCTATGGGGACTGAGATTAGGGTTGGGGCTTTGGACTAAGGGGACTGGGATTAGGAGAACTGGGATTAGGGTTGGGACTATGGGGACTGGGATTAGGGTTAGGGGTTTGGGACTATGGGGACTGGGATTAGGGGTTTGGGACTATTGGGATTAGGGGTTTGGGAATATGGGGACTAGGGTTGTGGCTTTGACATTAAGGGGACAGTGGTTTGGGACTATGGGGATTAGGGTTGGGGCTTTGGGACTATGGTGACTGGGATTAGGGTTGAGGCTGTAGGACTATGGGGACTGGGATTAGGGGTTTGGGGCTATGGGGACTGGGATTAGGGGTTTGGGGCTATGGGGACTGGGATTAGGGTTGGGGCTTTGGACTAAGGGGACTGGGATTAGGAGAACTGGGATTAGGGTTGGGACTATGGGGACTGGGATTAGGGTTTGGGACTAAGGGGACTGGGATTAGGGTTGGGGCTTTGGGACTATGGGGACTGGGATTAGGGGTTTGGGACTATGGGGACTGGGATAGGGGTTTGGGCTATGGGAACTGGGATTAGGGGTTTGGGACTAGGGTTGGGGCTTTGGGACTAAGGGGACTGGGATTAGGGGTTGGGGCTTTAGGACTAAGGGGACTGGAATTAGGTTTTGGATTAGGGGTTTGGGACTATGGGGAGTGGGATTAGGGGTTTCTGGGGTTAGGGCTGGGGCTTTGGGATTAGGGGTTTGGGACAATGGGGACTGGGATTAGGGGTTGGGGACTAGGGTTGGGGCTTTGGGACTAAGGGGACTGGAATTAGGTTTTGGATTAGGGGTTTGGGACTATGGGGACTGGGATTAGGGGGTTGGGATTAGGGGTTTGGGACTGGGATTAGGGTTAGGGGGTTGGGGCTATGGGAACTGGGATTAGGGGTTTGGGACTAGGGTTGGGGCTTTGGGACTAAGGGGACTGGGATTAGGGGTTGGGGCTTTAGGACTAAGGGGACTGGAATTAGGTTTTGGATTAGGGGTTTGGGACTATGGGGAGTGGGATTAGGGGTTTCTGGGGTTAGGGCTGGGGCTTTGGGATTAGGGGTTTGGGACAATGGGGACTGGGATTAGGGGTTGGGGACTAGGGTTGGGGCTTTGGGACTAAGGGGACTGGAATTAGGTTTTGGATTAGGGGTTTGGGACTATGGGGACTGGGATTAGGGGGTTGGGATTAGGGGTTTGGGACTGGGATTAGGGTTAGGGGGTTGGGGCTATGGGAACTGGGATTAGGGGTTTGGGACTATGGGGACTGGGATTAGGGTTAGGGGGTTGGGGCTATGGGAACTGGGATTAGGGGTTTGGGACTATGGGGACTGGGATTAGGGTTGGGGGTTTGGGACTATGGGGACTGGGATTAGGGTTGGGGGTTTGGGACTATGGGGACTGGGATTAGGGTTGGGGACTGGGATTAGGGGTTTGGGACTATGGGAACTGGGATTAGGGTTGGGACTATGGGGACTGGGATTAGGAGGTTGGGACTATGGGGACTGGGGTTGGGGTTAGGGGTTTGGGACTATGGGGACTGGGGTTGGGACTTGCGTTGCGATGCTCATCTGAGTGTAATTTCGGAACTTATCAGGGTGCACTCTCTGGTCATGATAGAGCAACACTAGTGCTAGGCGTCTTTATCGCGGTTTTGCAACTCCTCAGTGTGAAAGGGACCTTAGAATAAAGGTCACGATTCTCGCGGCATTCCATCATCTTTCACATTATACAAAAAAAAGGTTCAATTTTACTGTTTTTCTTTTTCTAAATTAATTTAAAGTGTATTTTTTACAAAAAAAATTAAGTTCAAAAGACTACTGCGCAAATAGTGTGACAGAAAATATTGCAACAACCGCCATTTCATTCTCTAGGGTCTCTGCTAAAAAAAATATATATATATACAATGTTTGGGTGTTCTAAGTAATTTTCTAGTAAAACAAAAATACTGTTTTTAATTTGTAAGCAAGTGTCAGAAAAAGGTTTTGTCTTTTAAGTGGTTAATTTGACTTCATTTACAGAACGAAGTTCATTCCTTTGATCTAAAGAACTAAATTGTTACAATATTTCTCTTTATCTCCATCTAAGGCTTAAGCTAAATTTGGCAGGCTGCTTGTGTTTTTTTTTTTTTTTTTTGTCAGCTGTGAGCAGACAACTTTCTGCACTGAATCGGCAAAATTCTGTGTTAAGATCGTGAGGGGGTAGGGGGTAGAATCGTGGTCTGATTCTTTAATAATCGTGCAGCTCTAGTTCACTCTGTGTGATACATTACTAAAGAGTAGTGAGGGGTTGTACTCTTACCACATTTTTATTGCTGTGTCCCCACTCTCTCTATTTGTCCTTCTGACTGCTGAAAATCCCAAATATTGATTTGTCACTTGAACAGCAATAGAGGGAAAATTGTTCAATGGGGATACTTGTTCTGGTGATAACTTTTGTAAGAGGGTACTCCGTCAGAAAAGACATGCTTTCACTTTCCGTTGTGTCTACAGGACAGGAATCAAAAGGAAGGTCTTCCCAATGGGACAGACAGCAAAAAAAAAAAGAAAACATCTGTTTTGAACCAAAATTTGCCACATGGGTGGCCCTGCCACCACTCTTCTGCCTGACATCCTTCAGTTGAAAAATCCAAGGAACCAAGTCAAAAATTGTCAGCCGAATAGCAGCTGCATCCAACCTGATGCAGTGTCTGTTTAAATATTTTGACAGCCAGTGGTGGCTGTCAGAATACGATAGCCGCAGCTGGAGATTCATCTATCTGTTCTGTATGACGTGTATAGAGGAAACATAGGTATGGCTAGCTTTAGATATACAGTTTTATGTCAGGCATGAATTTGTAAACTTTTGCTGTGTGGAAATCATCTTTATTGATAAAAGTTCTCTTACAGATTCCTCCCACCCATGTCAGCTAATCTTTAAATTCTTTTTCTGCATTTATACCAGGCTTACTTGTGTGTGACTCTTATTTTTATATATTTGGCCACATGTGCCCAGGCTGAGAAGAAGTGTTTATCTCCTATTACAGATCAACATCTAAATTACCTGGATGAGATGGTAAGGAAAAAAAAGTATAAAATGTCATTGTCACAGTAATTGTAGTAATTTGTAGCTCTGTCACATAGAAATGACCTTTTAGTATAGTTGGATACAGAATTACTGGCGTCTGTAGCTGCTCATGTCAGTCAACGCAGCTGCTAATGAAAATGGCACAGCAGCGATTTGTAGCTGTATAGACGTGTCTTGCAGCTAATTGTGGCAGGAAGTCCATAGCTGGCTGCAGATAGGAAGAGATAAGATTGGTAGCTGCTACAGATCTCTGCAAGAACTGCTCAAAACAGTCCTAAGGTATAACTAAAGGCAAAACTTTTTAGCAAAGGGAAGAGGGATTAGATCCCCTGTCAAATCTTTATTGTTTTATTTCATATATGTTATTAAAATGTATACAGAGAACACTATGGATTTTTCTGCTTTCCCTTTGAGTTAAAATTGGGGATTTATTCCCTTGGGTTAGTCCGGCTGTTTGATTCATGAAGCTGGCCTTTGAGTGATAATTGAGTTGGGCTGAAACTCTGGGTGATTTGGAAGAATCATGATACTACCAAAGAGAAGTCATCTTAGCAAAGGTTGTATGGTTGCCACCATCCCTGTTACAGTCATATTTGCATTATTATCTTCTAATGGTATTTTGAAGGCAACCATGAGCAAAACATAATTTTTGCATTCATATAAAAATGTGCTTTATTACAAGTTCATAAAATCCATCTTGATTAAAATCTGTTACCAAACATATTCACAGTAACAAAAAATATGAAAAACAAGCAGAGACTACACTGATGTGAGCGAAAATATCAAGTGCTACTCCCCAAACTAGTTTACACTGTACAACCATAGATCCTTGATTATCGGCTTATTCCGTGGACTGGAATTTCCAACACGTTTCAAATCTTTACATTTTATGTATCTTCATCAGGGATAAAGTACCACTCTGAAATGCAAGATAATACAATTGAGAACATATTTCAAAACAAATATGTTTATAGCTTAGGTCATTTTTTCAGCATGATGAGGTTTAGAGATATATCTTACATCTTAGTACAGCACTTACAACAGCATCATAAGACCAAACTTCCCTCCTTGTCACAGAGCAGGAGCCACCAATCTTAGAGGGTAAGCCATAGTTATACAAGGCCTGATACTTATCTGAATGTTGATGTTTTTTAACACGCGTGTTTGACCTTTGTTGAGAAGGTCCATATTGAAGGTGAGGAACAGAAGAGCAGTGCCAATCTGAGTGTAGTAGTTGGAAAAGCAATTTTTAATCACAAATATTTGCACTCACTGGACAGCAGTGGTTTGTGGGCACATCGTTCGTAGCAAGCGAAGCTATCACAGGCGTCCAGGGCGGCTTCAGTACAGCATGGTTCTATGGAGCTCAGCGGCGCCGGTGGCTTCCGGTGTCCCAGGCTTGATGTGGAGGGCGCAGGAGGAAAAGTTCACGTTCGGAGCATGCATGCTCCTTCCTCCTGCGTGCTCCTTCCCCAGGATATATGGACTCTCACATCTTGGTCTGTTTACACCAGTTAATTAATTTTTATGTAATTTTTTAATTATTTTAATGTTCTAAACCAGCAACATCATCCCCTCACCATTTCCCCCACTTCCTATCCATACAATATATCGGTTGAATGCTGTCAACATTTACAACAATTTAATTATTGTGAATGGTCACATTTCCTACATCAATGGTTGACTTTCCTACATCAGTATCCCTGCTTACACCTGGGAGTGCCTTAGTGTGACAAACATTGTTATTTTACCCATATTAAAGGTCAGAAGACACCTTTGGGGGGTCAGTGGATGTTTTCTACTGTGGGAGCAGGTTCTTCACATACTTTGGAAGATTTACTGGATTGAGTGAAATAAACACTATTTTTCACCACAGGGTGGTGCTCACATTGATGCTGTTTTTCAAGAAAGAGTGACCCAAATTAAACTTTATTTGCTATTTCTTGCATTGACTTATCACTTTGATCACTGTTATGTCATGTTTTATTTGATTTATTACTGTAATGTTATAAATTTGATCACATATCACTAAGCACATTTACTATACTCATTTGTTTAACCCTTTAACACGGCTTCTGTATCTGACCGCTGTGTCCATCCCACTGGCTTCCGATCAGAAGCCTTGAATGACAGCTGTCAGTGACAGCTCGGACAGTGTGCTGGGAGCATGCAGTGAGGCGTGCTCTCAGCACGGAGCCTCATGCCACAGCTGGGTTATAAAATCCACCTTTCTTGCGGCATGAGGTCAACAAGAGGTTAAAATTGTCACAAATCAACACCTGACATAAAGAGGCTTTATACTTGCCTATCCCCCTGCTTATTCCTCCAGTCTTGGCTCTCATGCAGAACAACAACCTCCATCCAGCCGCCCCTCTTCTGCCACACCCTATGTCTTTATAGGACACAGTTGTGACAAAGGGGTTAGTGGAACTAACCACAGCGCACAGTAGAGGATGTGTTGAATAAAAGTGTTGAATGTAAAGATTCTTCAGGCGGCCACAACTCTTAAAACAAAGTGAAAATCAAAGGAATGGGTAATAGGACATGAAAACATAAAGCCTCTTCTTTTGCTAGAGGAGCTGTGTTACTTTTTTAACCAAGCGACAGTGGTTGTAAATATCACTATGTATGTGATAGTGACATAATACTCTTGATTGTAACTGTTCTCTTTCTGTTACAGATTGATGCCCAGTTAGAAATGCCTTGCTCTGTGAAAATGAAATTAATGGACAACAAAATAGTGGTGAGTTTGACAAAGCTCAGTTCTCAAAGTATTTTTAAAAATGTACATATTGTCTGCATAGGCAAAATGTTCTGCATTGTAACACAAATAGACTGCTTTCCTAAAGATGTAGTGGACCACATTATGACTGCCCAGTGTAGACAGTATACTAAAGTCCACTCACCCTGATCATAAACCCCGCTTATTTGGGAATACTGTTTTTTTTTTTTTTGGTTTTTTTTTGGTTTTTTTGTTTTTTTTTTAACTGATGTAAATCCAAAAATTTGCTGAAGCATAGCCATGCTCACACAAGCTTTGCTCTCTGAAGATCGCTTCACTTCGGATCACTCTTCAGAGAGCATTGGACAGGAGGTGAGAAGGCATTGTATTCACCACATGCTGTAACCCCTTGATCACCACACTAGCGAGCCGCAATTGTGTTGCATGAAGTTACGTGGAGTTTGCAGAGTGGCCCATTAACTTGAATGGTTGCATTCAGCGGGCTCTATGCCTGCAAAAAAAAAAAACGGGGTATAATTCCTTGTATAGAAAGTATATGCGCTTATCCAAAACAACAGTGCTAAAAAATCGTTGATAGCATCAATTATAAAGTTTTTTTTTTTCAGAGTGAAATAATTAAACTGTGAGTCCATGGTTTAAATAAATGAAAAAAGTCCCATACACAAGATAGTGTGATCATAAATTCCCAACAGTCATTTAGAGGTGATTCCTCGTGAATATATTTGTGATCCTATATAAATACACTGTGCTCCACTGCACACAAGAGGATTTGCCTCTTACCAGATGGATCGACCTTTGCAGGTCTAACACAGCCTTTTTGTAGCTTTTTCAATGCAAGCAAATAATTCCTACTGCGGCATATGTAAAACCTGTATACTTAATAGAATATTCAAAGATAAACAGTAAATCATAAATAGTGCAAAACAGTGCTAAGAAAGTTGTGACATTCACTGTAAACATCACCCATATAAGCTTACCAAATGACATGTGACATCGCATTTGTGTATGATAGTCATCAAACTGCAGCACACAAGAATCCTCTGTCACTCCCTGCTCACAAGTCCCCGAGCAGGCCGATGCTCCGGGAAGACAGAAACAAAGAGCACCAAGCTCCCATAGTGTAAAATCCTCAGTGAGATACAGCAATTGGCACCAAACAGACTACGAGTCCTACAATACTCGTGCTCCTGATGACATCATGTGAGACGAAACATGTAGGGCGGAGCTGGAAGTTGTGACATCACCACGCATGCGCGATTGTGAAAAGCATTGTAGGAGTCATCTGTTTTGGTATCGCAAAGAGAGGTATGCAGCTCCACAGAAAATAGCCCAGTCCAGTAAGGCCGCTTATATGTGTACCGTTGGTGGGAAGGGGTTATCGACTTTCCTTACACTATTTATGATTTATTGTTAACCTTTGCATATTCTATCAAGTATATGGTATGTATTAATTCTTTAAGCGCTGCATCGTTTGTGTTATAGTTTGATATGTGTTGTCCTGCACATATATTTACTGCTGCTCACTGTAAAACCCGACCACTGCAGGTAAAGGGGGGTAGCGTTTGGGGATTGGTAGAAGCACGGCTTAGCCACAGGGTTTTACTGCCCCCAGCCCCCCCCCCCCCCCCCCCCCAACCACTAGTGTGATCAAGCCCTAAAAAACATTTTGTTTTGTCAAACTGTATCCGTGTTTTTGAAATTAGGACACACCTAGTTCTGTGGATGATCTCTCAGTCTTACGGTGGGAGTGATCAATGGTCTCTTCAGTATTCAATTAAATACTTACAGTTCACATTTCCTTTATACTCTTATGTTACTCTTTTACTGAACCTTTGCTTTGCCAATGCAGGGCAAAGCAGCACATTTATTTTAATGCCTACATGGACAGAGCACAGTTTCACTTCTGTTCAAGTAAAGATCAGGTATTTCTGGTGAGGTTCAGCTTTATATAATGGATTTCTATTTATTTTATTTGTCATATATTCAGTGACCACACAGGACTATTCAAACTAACCTTTCTCTTTGCGGATCGAATAATCTAGTGTTCAGGCCAATCTTACCAGAAGGCGGGAAAACTTTTTGGGGATTTTGTTGGAATACTGTGTCAGTACAGGGGCAGTGTACAAACCCACATACAGAATTTGGATGGAGTTTGTAATTACATTTTTACATGCTTCTTTCTTTTAGGGAGACTATTGCTACAAGAGAGGAGTTATCAGTCAGCTTTCTACTCTTTTGGAAAAACTTGAATTTAAACCGAATTCACAAAGTTATAATTATACTAAGAGGCTAAATGACCTATACGATCAAAGATTTCAGGAATGTATAGATGAGAATGATGACCTAAGACAGGTAAAGTTCTTTCCATATTGCTTAGAAAAGGTTATTTGTGGTGAACCCCAAGGTTCAGTGTTGGGAGTTGGGACCCTTAATTTTTAACTTATTTATAAACAATATAGAGATGGGGATTAAAGGTACAATTTCTATGTTTATAGATGATAGAGCTATGTGCTTTTTAGATGATCCCTGCAAAACCCTTCTCTTCAGAGAAGCCTATTCTGCCCCCACCTTACAACATTTATTTTCTCCATCAGATCGCCCCCCACAGTTATTACCTTTAGTATCACTTGACCCTCCCTTCTAGATTGTAAGCTCTAGTGGGCAGGGCCCTCTGATTCCTCCAGTATTGAATTAGATTGTAACTGTACTGTCTGCCCCACCCAGCATTTCTAGCCACAGCCATCTTGAGTAAGGACAGATGATTCATGTAGCACTTAGTTCCTAAAATCCATCTGCCTTTAGCACTGGCATGCACGCAGAAGTCTCTCCTCCCCTCTTGCATTTGAAAGAAAAAAAATAATGCCCATGAGGACTCTTGTGATATATGACATAATTTCGGCCTAGGTCAGAAACCAGGAAGCAACTGAAGAAATGGGGAAAAAAAAAAAAAAAAGGTTGAAACAAGTAAATATAATATACTGTACCTTCCTATCTAATTACTAATGCTAGCAGCATAAAGATTAAAAAATATACTGTACCTTCCTATCTAATTACTAATGCTAGCAGCATAAAGATTAAAAATAATCAATGTTGATTTAGAGTTTACTTCTGCTTCAATGCACTATTTGGACAACTGTGTGTGACAGTTTAAAGTTGATAAATGTTAAGTTATGCACTGAAATCTAAACGCATGCTAAATAATGGAGAAGGATCTGGGTGTTCTAGTATATCATGGACTTAATAGCATGCAATGCCAAGTTTCTAAAGCTAGCAAAATACTTTCTTGTATTAAAAGTAATATAGACTCCAGAGTAGAACTGCACAATTAATCTCAGAATCAGAATTTCCAGATTCATTGTAACAAGTGTAGAGAGTTCTCTGCTCACTTAGCTGTCAAAAGAAAAAAATGGGCAGCCTGCCAAGTTTATCACAACATTGTCAGTGCTGGTAGATAACTATAAACATTGTTACTTTTTGTTCTTAGATCAAAGAATGAACTTCTGCTGTAGATGAGGGAAGTTTAACCACTTAAAGACTAAACCTTTTTCTTACAAAGTTAAAATCTGTATTTTTGGTAGAAAATTACTTGGAACTAGAGCTGCACAATTAATCGTTAAAAAATCGTGATCTCGATTCACCCCCTCTGACGATCTGTCCTGCTGAGTTTGCCGATTCTTTCATATAAACAAGTGGAGAGATTATCTGCTCACTCAGCTGTCAAAAGAAAGCATCAGGGCATTCTGCCAAGTTTAGAACTTGAAACATTACAACTAACTTCCTTCTTAGATCAAAAGGATAAACTTCTCTGTGTAAACAAATAACCAATCTGCCAAGTTTTAAACAAAGTGTAAATGCAGGAAGTTTAACCACTTAAAGTCTAAATCTTCTTCTGACACTTCTTAAGTTAAAATCAATATTTTTTGCTAAAAAAAATTACTTGAAACCCCCAAACATATATATATATATATATATATATATATATATATATATATATATATATATATATATATATATATTAGTGTGTATATACAGTGGGGATGGAAAGTATTCAGATCCCCTTAAATTTTTCACTCTTTGTTATATTGCAGCCATTTGCTAAAATCATTTAAGTTCATTTTTTTTCCTCATTAATGTACACACAGCACCCCATATTGACAGAAAAACACTGAATTGTTGAAATTTTTGCAAATTTATTAAAAAAGAAAAACTGAAATATCACATGGTCCTAAGTATTCAGACCCTTTGCTGTGACACTCATATATTTAACTCAGGTGCTGTCCATTTCTTCTGATCATCCTTGAGATGGTTCTACACCTTCATTTGAGTCCAGCTGTGTTTGATTATACTGATTGGACTTGATTGGGAAAGCCACACACCTGTCTATATAAGAGAATGAGAATCATGAGGTCAAAGGAACTGCCTGAAGAGCTTAGAGACAGAATTGTGGCAAGGCACATATCTGGCCAAGGTTACAAAAAAATTCTGTTGTACTAACTGCCGGTTCACACAGGGCCGACTTGTCAGGCGACCTAGCCGCCTGACAAGTCGCCTCCCTTCTGTACTATGGAACCGTTCTAAAAGGAGCGACACAAGTATATCCTAAACAAATTCATGGTGAACAGCTTGTATGTTAATATTTCTTAGCTTTGTATATTTCACGTTGAAAATGAAACATGAAAATGTGTGCCTTGCAACTATTATTTAGTAATTAAAATAAAATTTCTCTGTTTATTTAATTTACTAGGAAGACCTAGTATCCTGTTCACGTAACATTGATTTGAACCCTGTCCAGCTTTTGGAAAGAATAAAAACGTCATTTGTGATTTTTCGAGATTTTACCGCAAATTTAGAATCTGAAGTTAACTGTTTTGAGGAGTATCGGATGTGCAAGGAAGAATATGACCATTCGGCAAAAGGTAAGATTGATAATACCATCAAGAGCTATGCTTACCAATACTGTTTTCAGCTTAAGTGTTAAAACATGATACAAGATTGAATATTGGATGTTGGTCTTTGGGTCTGATTTACTAAAACTTGAAGTACAGTAAGCTTAAGCGATCCTTTGCTGGATTTCCTAAAATGTAAAGTGAGCTAAAACGTGTTCACTTCAAACATCCAATCCAAGGTAAAAAAGAAGCAACTTACATTTTTAAAAATTCCTCTACAATCAATTGGATGTTGAAAAAGTACACACATTTCTAGGTATTGTACACAGACATGTGTTTGCCTCATAACTGCTTTACTCCCCATACACACCAGTGGGAACGCAGAGGTAGCTTAGAAGTTGGTAAGAGTCAGCTCGTCTACAACACATCTAAAATGCAATCTGAATTGAAATGAAAGCATTTGACTTCCTACATAAACTATACATTCTGCCCAGCATAACTTAATTTCAATGCACTTTGCTGTACTTCACACTTTAGTAAATAAGGCCCCAAATGTTTGACTTGCACCTAGCACCATTAACAAATCCACTGCTTCTTTTAACATGTCTTTGATCTCATCATAACTTACCCAAGGCTGCTAACATGTCTGTTGTGTCACATTAACAAACTCAGTACCACTTTAACATCTCTATAGTATTTGTACAGACCAGGGCTTTATCAAAGCCTCTACCTCTTTCTTTGAATCTTGCAGGTCCTCAGTGTGCTTGTCCTTCCCCAACAACACCCATTGCTTCTGCTACATCTACTCAAAAATCCCTAAGCAACTTGTCAGAAATTAAGAGCAGCCCATATGCATCCATCATCCCCTTCAGTACAGTTTCCATTACAGAGTATACGAGTGGCACTGATTTAGAAAATCCTCAACAGAGCTCCTCAGAGAGTTTAGAACTGTCATCAGTCATCCTAACAAGTCCACCAACTGAAGTACAGACTTTAACCACCATCATGGATCACTTGCATGCTGCCACCACAGATCGTCTGGTCTCAGGCCCAGAGTCTCCACGTACCAAAATGGACATTTCATTCAGTGGCATGGAATTTAATAATGGTATCACTGAATCAGCATACACCACGAGTTTGTCTCAAACTAGGACATATCCTGAGCATTTCAACATGGCAAGTTTAAAAACTGATGGCTCACATGCTGAAACATTGTCTACTACTAACACAGTTCTGAACAAAGATTTTTCTCAGCAAACAGGAGAATTACCGGTAACTTCTGTCACAGAACCCGTTGTTGGTGAGTTAGTGGAAACGACAGAACTCAATATTGTTTCACAGAGTTCAGTGTCAAACTTTCAGAAATATTATGAGCCCAGCACGGAGCCCACCGTAGAGTCATCAAGCACTGTAACCAAAGTGCGACGCTCTGTTGAAAATGTGGATAAGACTTTAAAAGTATATGTATCAACACATCCTCAACCAGTTCTGATGAGTGATGACCGTACTACAATGCTGCTTCAACTAACCTCAAGCATCCCTCCTACCGTTAAATCTCTTCAAGCTATGCAACAGAAAAATGAGATCAGAAACCTTGGCTGGGCTGCCTCTTACATTTTCCCTGCTGTGGTAACAACTAAGCCTGCCAGCTCTGATACTAAAATGCCTCCCCCTGTCTCTGGAGTCCAGTCACTACCTTCAGAGGCTTCTTTACATCCAAAGTTAATAGCACATGAGGGAGGGTACACATACAACAATCAGCAACTAGAGCAAAATTTAGCTGCTTTTATATCTGAGGACAGGGCAAATAGAGGTGCTGGTCCTGTTCATGGCTCTAATCCACTCCCTATCCTTGAAACAGAACAGCGTCACCATGGAAGACAGAACAGCAACTTATTCCTGGTCATGATTCCAAGCATTCTGGCAATATTGTTTCTGTGTGGACTTCTGTATTCCGTGTATCGATATCGGGTGAGTGACAATGGGCATTTTTATTTATTTTTTTTTATGTACACCATACTTGAAAGGAATATTTTAAATACTCAGAGGGTTCAACAATTTTATCTTAAATGCAGCTACATTGTTGCAGGGCAAGATCTGCTAAACTTTGTGCTTCCGCTTATTAAACTGTATAAAAAAGCAAATTTGTTTTTTGGATATAGCTGGAAAGCCCCTGTCAGATCCCCACTGGGGAGATTCACCTGTGTATTTGTTATGGTGACCAGTGTCACAGAAAGATGGGAAATCCAACCTTTTAGGAGTTGTCACAGAGCAAGAAGTGGGGTGGAAATCCTCCAGCTGGGACACGTGTTCCTATAAAAGCACTCTAAGTTGGGAATTTCATTAAATTTGGAGGGATTTTTCTCTCATTTTCTGATTGTCTCCTATACAGGAAGTGGACAGTTTGCCCAGCACGACACAGGCATATTAAACAACCCGAGAGGGGTTTAAACCATTCCTACTCTACTCTAATGCCACGTACACACGATCGGAATTTCAGCCCGTAAAAGACAGATGAGAGTTTTTCATCGGAAAATGCGACTGTGTATGCTCCATCTGTCTTTTGCTGGCGGAATTCCAGCCAGCAAAAGATTGAGAGCATGCTCTCAATTTTTCCGTCGGGGAAAAGTTCCTATCCAAAAATGCGATCGTCTGTGGCAATTCTGTTGCGCAAAATCCCTACGCATGCTCTGAAACAATTTGACGCATGCTCGGAAGCATTGAACTTCATTTTCACAGCTTGTCGTAGTATTGTACGTCACCGCGTTCTTGACGGTCATAATTTCAGTGAACTTTTGCGTGACCGTGTGTATGCAAGGCAGACTTGAGCGGAATCCTGTCGGAAAAGCCGTCATATCTTTTTCCAACGAGAAAACCGATCGTGTGTACGCGGCATAAGATTAAAAAAAAAGTTTTGGCTTCACATACTCTCCATATTAGCAGTTACTACATAGTAAACATATATACAAAGAATACCACAAACAGTCAGATTTTACCTAACAGACCAACAACAATTACCAATAACTGTGCAGTATGAAGACATGAAAGATCACATAAAATATCAAGTACAGTGGGGACGGAAAGTATTCAGACCCCCTTTAATTTTTCACTCTTTGTTATATTGCAGCCATTTTCTAAAATCATTTAAGTTCATTTTTTTTCCTCATTAATGTACACACAGCACCCCATATTGACAGAAAACCACAGAATTGTTGACATTTTTGCAGATTTATTAAAAAAGAAAAACTGAAATAGCACATGGTCCTAAGTATTCAGACCCTTTGCTCAGTATTTAGTAGAAGCACCCTTTTGATCTAATACAGCCATGAGTCTTTTTGGGAAAGATGCAACAAGTTTTTCATGCCTGGATTTGGGGATCCTCTGCCATTCCTCCTTGCAGATCTTCTCCAGTTCTGTCAGGTTGGATGGTAAACGTTGGTGGACAGCCAAGTTGTTGTGAAGCCACTCCTTCGTTATTTTAGCTGCGTGCTTAGGGTCATTGTCTTGTTGGAAGGTAAACCTTTGGCCCAGTCTGGGGTCCTGAACACTCTGGAGAAGGTTTTCGTCCAGGATATCACTGTACTTGGCTGCATTCATCTTTCCCTCAATTGCAACCAGTCGTCCTGTCCCTGCAGCTGAAAAACACCCCCACAGCATGATGCTGCCACCACCATGCTTCACTGTTGGAACTGTATCGAACAGGGGATGAGCAGTTCCTGGTTTTCTCCACACATACCACTTAGAATTAAGGCCAAAAAGTTCTATCTTGGTCTTATCAGACCAAAGAATCTTATTTCTCACCATCTTGGAGTCCTTCAGGTGTTTTTTTAGCAAACTCCATGCAGGCTTTCATGTGTCTTGCACTGAGGAGAGGCTTCCGTCGGGCCACTCTGCCATAAAGCCCCGATTGGTAGAGGGCTGCAGTGATGGTTGACTTTCTACAACTTTCTCCTATCTCCCGACTGCATCTCTGGAGCTCAGTCAGCCACAGTGATCTTTGGGTTCTTTACCTCTCTCACCAAGGCTCTTCTCCCCCGATAGCTTAGTTTGGCCGGACGGCCAGCTCTAGGAAGGGTTCTGGTCATCCCAAACATCTTCCATTTAAGGATTATTGAGGCCACTATGCTCTTAGGAACCTTAAGGGCAGCAAAAATGTTTTTGTAACCTTGGCCAGATCTGTGCCTTGCTACAGTTCTGTCTCTGAGCTCCTCAGGCAGTTCCTTTTGACCTCATGATTCTCATTTGCTCTGACATGCACTGTGAGCTGTAAGGTCTTGTATAGACAGGTGTGTGGCTTTCCTAATCAAGTCCAATCAGTATAATCAAACACAGCTGGACTCAAATGAAGGTGTAGAACCATCTCAAGGATGACCAGAAGAAATGGACAGCACCTGAGTTAAATATATGAGTGTCACAGCAAAGGGTCTGAATACTTAGGACCATGTGATATTTCAGTTTTTCTTTTTTAATCTGCAAAAATGTCAACAATTCTGTGTTTTTCTGTCAATATGGGGTGCTGTGTGTACATTGAGGGGAAAAAAATGAACTTAAATGATTTTAGCAAATGGCTGCAATATAACAAAGAGTGAAAAATTTAAGGGGGTCTGAATACTTTCCGTATAGCAGAAACACACCCTCCACAGTTGATGGTAATTTGTTTTTTGGACTCTACAAAGCATAATCTGGTTGTGAGGTTTCTATAGTGTAGATTTTTTTGCATTTGATTGCATAGCCTTTGGTGTTTTTAATGATAAATATCTGTGGAATTATCACTGATAAAGAGCATTTCATGGAGTGAAGGACCAGGTAAACATGATGCCTGCATAGAAAAAGTTACTAGTGGTTCTAGAGTTCTGTGGCCCTTTAAGGAGTTAGTCTGCAAATACTTTCCTTGCGTGTAATGATGCTGTATTCAGTTACCCCTAGCAGCCAACCATAATGTATGCTTTGAAAAGTGCAGTGAAAGCTGAAACCTGGTTGCAGTATATGCAGATATTTGAAAAAACTGGAGAATCAAATACATATACCTAGCTTGGGCAGAACGTAAAGTGGAGTTCAACCCAAAAGTGGAACTTCCACTTAATTGCTCCCCCCCCCCCCCTCCGGTGTCACATTTGGCACCTTTTAGGGGGGAGCGGGGAAAGGGGATCTGTTTTTGAAAGGTCCCCTTCCCCACTTCTAGGAGACCGGACTGTGGCTTTGCGCATGAGCAGTAGGGAACCTGGCGTGAAGCCGAAAGGCTTAACTGCCAGGTTCCCTTACTTGGAATGGCGGCGGCAGCATCCAACAGTTGATCTGAAGATCGTCTGGGGTGCTGATATCACGGGCTCCCTGAACTGGTATGTGTCCATATAGTAAAAGTCAGCAGCTACACTATTTGTAGCTGCTGGTCTAAAAAAAATTTCCACAAGGCCGAACTCTGCTTTAAGTATTAGAGCGGTTAAAATCAGTGGGGGTAAGGACTGTCATACAGTCAGTCTAGGTGATTTGTGTTTGATTGTTCCCTTAAACTGTCTAAACGTTTTCTTCTAGCTCACAACGTATATGTAGCAAATTTTACTTTTTATTTTATTTTAACAGAAGAATGTTGCAATTTTTAATTCAATATATACTTATCTTTTTTATGAAATGTTTATTTTTTTCTCAGCTTTGGGGGTCATTCATATGGGCACTCATTCCTGTGCAGCAGGCAGAGCCGTTTGTTTACTTTTTTCACCTCTGAGCTGCATGCAGGTGGCCCATAGAAACAGAGTGCACCGGTTGTCCAGAGTCACCCACACAGCCAAGTTTGACAGATACGCAGGGATGGGTGCATGGGCCCCGACGCAGAGCATGTGCATCCAGACCTGTCCCTGTGCGTCTGTCACACCTGGCTGTGCATACAAGTCCGTACAGTCAATGTGTTCCTATTTACTTTCTATGGCCCACCTAAACACAGCTCAGCCACTTCAGGGGACTGTTCGCCTGTGTAATTAAGCCTTTACATTGAATCACTTTTGAATTACCCGCATCATCTTATGCGCAGCAGAACGTGTGGGAGCATATTATCTTAGAGAGATGTTTATCATAGTTTTGTGCTGTTTGCTAAATAAACAGCCTAGCTGCCATAGGCTTCGTGATCATACTTTTTAACATATTTTTGGTGATGTAAGCCCTAGAGAACAGATAACTTTCGCTATCTGTTATTTTTCTTAGGGTAGATGTAGACTTGCGTCTAAATCTACTGCTCCTCTGAAGAGTGATTGGCAATTAGATTTGGAGGCGATTTACAGGCGGTGAGGAGACAATGGAGTTGATTTACTAAAGGAAAATAGACTGTGCCCTTTGCAAAGTGCAGTTACTCCAGAGCTTAGTAAATGAGGTAAAACTTCACTTTTGCAAAGAATGTCCAATCACTTGCAAGGAAAATTTAAAAAAATGCATTTTTGCTTGCACACGATTGGATGATATAAGTCAGCAGAGCTTATGCCCATTTACTAAGCTCTGGTGCAACTGCACTTTGCAAAGTGCACAGTCTATTTGCCCTTAGTAAATCACCCCCAATGTGACACCCACTCACCACCTGCTTTAACCTCTTTTTTTACAAATGTGTGCCATAGCTGCGTTCAGGGCATTTGCAGAGCTTCCCCGTACACATGAAGGGGTCGCGTCCTGTGTGGTAGTTTTTGCCGTGGTCATGAGTGAAGCATTGTGACTGTCATATAAAACCCATCTGCGGGGGGGGGGGGTTAAAACATGGCTCAAATTCACATTAGCTTCCTAGTTCATATAATAAATATGTAGAGAACATGATTATACATGCATTGGGTGTCACCCCATCACTGCAGTGTACGTTGCCCCTGGAATATGAGCTCCACTGTGTGTGACAGTGAGATGTGTCTCTACGTTGTACATTCATCGCCTTTTTATTACAGTAATATGCTTTCTGCACTGTAGTACAGTTAAAGCACAAGAACCCACCAAAACATATTTTTAGTTTTAAAAAGGGGAGGGAAAAGTTTGAACAACTGTCATGTTTTATGTTTCCTCATCATGGCAGGTATTGAGGGAAAAACTCCCCAATAAAGACAAAATAAACATAAAAAAAAAATCAAAATCTTCATTAATTCTTTGCCTTTGGTGTTCTCCAACCATACAAATTAATATTTTGTTTACCACTTGTTTGTAGAATCTTACTAAAGAATTTGCAAATATATATATATATATATATATATATATATATATATATATATATATATATATATATATATATATATATATTTTATTTATTTTTTATTTTTTTTCATACAGCGTCTAATACGACAGCTGAATAGAGAACAAGTACAAGAGTTGCATGAACTGAGGTAAGTGAATTTTCTATTTCATTTATTTGTTTGAAAGGTATTACTACATGTACATTCTTTTTGCCACGCATTACTCTTTTTAACAACGCCAATATGCCTTCTTATTTTTAGGCCCCTAGCTCCTGCAGTGTGAACCTGAGACTGTTTAGGTATAAATGTAGAGGTAAGTCCTATTTGTTAACATACATAAAAAAGCTTTATTTGCAGTATTGACATGTTGTCCCATTTTGTCATTATGCTGCTATTATCACTGTTTATCCATCAGTGGGGATCATTCTCTAAAGCTTGCCATAGATGGTTCAAATCTCGGCCAGTTCAGCAGGGAACATGTATGGGCAGGCTGAATGAACCCAAGTTGATCGCTCGATCAAAGTGGGTACAATCAGCCTGTTGGATTTTACATGTTATTATTACTAGCGGCTAAAGAGAGAGAGGGGGGTTGCAGGGATATACCCTGCTAGTACTGGAATTTAATGGCATGACATGAAACAAGAATCATTATAATAAAAGGTTTAGTTTTATTTACAACATTTAAAATTCAAAAGAGCTTTAGGAAATTACATTATGATATAAAAACATCAAAAAATGTGCTGTAATATGATACAATAAACCTTACACCTTCTATTACACTTATGTAAGCTTGAGGTGTACAGGTAGCTAAATCCTCCAAGGGTTAGTGCGTTTTGCTGAATTGCGTAGCTTCTTCGAGACCCATCGGTTGCGTATCATATTCTGCATAGTATGACATGAATACAAAATAATAGCATAATTAATTTCACATTGTATTTAAAGTTATTATGTTAGTTCAAAAAGTAATCAGATACAGCACTTACGGCGACATATGGCGAAATATTAGAGGCATCACAACGTCTGTGGTTATAGTGCCTTATGAATAACCTAAGGCATGTGGATCAATATGAGCCAAGTCAGCCCTAATAAAGAATACATAGATGAGTGCACTGAAAATATATATATATATATATATATATATATATATATATATATATATATATATATATATATATATATATATATATATATATATATATATATATATATATATATATATATATAATCTATATCTCAGTAGTCTAAAGGACCAAGGACCCAATAGATTTACTTCAGGGTGAATATGAATACATACTTTTAAACAGGTGGTTTTCGATGTATGACTCCCAGGATTTTCCTTTGATGTATATAGTTGTTATATAGTGTTTAAACACCCAAAGGAGGGCTATGTACCAGATAAATACCCATGAATCTAGAGATAGATATAGATATATATATATATATATATATATATATATATATATATATATATATATATATATATATATATGTGTACCCGCGATTTGAAAGCGCCAATGTGTGAATGGCAAATCGCGGGACTCGCATTTGAGATGCCATTGATTTGAATGACATCTCAAATCATAGCGTGGGTCTGCCGCGATAAATCATGCTGCTTTTGCGGCAACACACATTGTGGAAGGCATGTCGCCCAAAAAACTCAGTTCAGGAGCTACTTTCCGGCAGCATGCTTCCCGCGATGCGTGTTGCCGCTAATTGCGATTTGAGGTGTAATGTAAATCAATGACCTCTCAAATGCGAGTCCTTCACTTTGCCATACACACATCAGCACTTTCAAATCGTGGGCAGATTTGCTGCAAATCTGTCTGCGATTCAAGTCGCTGAAGTGTGAATGCAGCCTGAGACATCCATTGGTTATGAAGCAATAGCCAACCACCTGAAGGATATGGTATACATAAAGAGATTAGTCAATAAAGAAAGATGGTATCCAGAAGATCAAAGGTTACTTACTGTGTGTCCCCCCACAAGATGCATACAATGATGCCACCAGCGAGGTAGGACCACATGTAGAGGAACTTATATAAGCCCCCGCGAACACTGTGTGAACATCCAGCCGAAAATCCGGAAGATGACGTCCCCATTTACACCCGCACATGCGCATAAGCGGATTCGCAGGGGAGCCGTCACGATCCGGAGGCTTGCATTCCCTCGCCCAATGGGGCGGCAAACGACCCAAAGCCTGCTAGGTGCTCGAGGTGGAGTAAGCACCGAGGTTCGCTGGAGGGGAAGGCTCAACAAGCACTCCCACAGTGGAGTTCTGGGGAACAGGTGTCTGCCCAAACTGACTACAATGTCTCCATCTGCCTCCATAAAGCCGAAGCTCTAATTTTGAAGCATATAACAAAGTATATAGGTAATCTGCAGACAATAAGCATGCATCATAATGGATCAAACCACATTTTGTGTATTTTACTTGACACTGAATCTATTATGGGTATATTATATGCACCAATGTCAATGGGGTATTACATCATAATAATGATATAAAGTAATACAGTATCATCGTGTCAGCGGCATGTCTTAATTTAACTAATGTAGTAGCCAGCACAGCCTCCAGGGTGAGGATATGACAAGGTTTGAAGCTGATAACTTCATTTAAACTTAATGGCACCATTGCATGTATAAGGTGTATCCACCTGGTTTCACGTTGCAAAATCCTCTTGTCAACATCTCCCTCCTGGGGTCTGGTATAATGCGTTCTAACGCAGCAAACTTAATGACACTTGTATCCCATTTATGGGTAATGTTAACATGTCTGCCAATAGGTGTGGGGAGCTTATTGGTGGTTATATAGTATGTATGATCTTTGATTCTGCGCCCAAAGGGACGTTTTGTCTTGCCTATATAAAAGGCTCCACAAACACAAACTATGATATATACAATGCCAATAGTCTGGCAGTTGACATGGTGAGGGACTGCATGGAGTTTACCATAGGGGAGATAGTGTTTGATTTTGGAAGATCCATGGACAGAACTCACGACTTCCACATTTTCAAGTACCACGGATGTCGTCATTGAATTCAGACACTTGTGTATGTTCAAATTGGCTTCTCGTTACTCTATCCCTGAGGGTCTTCTGCGATAAGTCACATCATGGTTGTCTCTGGAGTTCTTATTTAAGATAGGATCATTAGTTAGGAGATACCAATGTTTTTGGAGAATGTGTTTCACCTGCCCGTGCTGTTTGTTAAATGAGGAAATCAGACGGACCACATCAGATTGTTTTTTCTTTCTTTTTAAATAGTACTTCTTCCCTAGATAGTTTTTTTAAATTTGTTAAAGGCTTTTTTTAAGACAGCTTCTGGAATATCCACTTTGAAGCAATCTATTTCCCAGAGCATTAGCCTGGGAGACAAAATCACTTTCATTAGAGCATATTCTCCGAAGTATGAGATATTGGCTAAACGGGATGCTGCGTATTAATGGTTTTGGATGGAAACTCTCCACGTGAAGCTGAGTGTTTTCTGCTGTAGGCTTTCGATAGAGTGCTGTATCAAGGGAGCCATCATTCTGTTTTGTAATCTGAATTTCCAAAAATTTCACTACCCGTGGATGAAAATCCATGGTGCATTTTAAGTTAAAATCTTTGTCATCAAAGGGCCATCATGAACTCCTTAACCACTTCAGCCCCGGAAGGATTTGCGCCCTTAATGACCAGGCCATTTTTTACGATACAGCACTGCGCCACTTTAACTGACAACTGCGCGGTCGTGCGACGCTGTACCCAAACAAAATTGACGTCCTTTTTTCCTTACAAATGGAGCATTCTTTTGGTGGTATTTGATCACCTTTTTAATCTTTTGCCCTATAAACAAAAAAAGACCGACAATTTTGGAAAAAAGGCAATATTATTTACTTCTTACTATAATAAATATCCCACAAAAATATATAAAAAACAAATTTCTTCCTCAGTTTAGGCCGATTTATATTCTATTACATATTTTTGGTGAAAAAAATCGCAGTCAGCGTATATTGATTGGTTTGCGCAAAAGTTATAGCGTCTTCAAAATAGGGAATAGATTTATGGCATTTTTATTAGTTTTATTTTTTTTTTAATACTAATGGCATTGATCTGCGATTTTTAGCAGGATTGCGGTGGACAGATCGGACACTTTTGACACTATTTTGGGACCATTGACATTTATACAGTGATCAGATCTAAAAATAGCCATTGATTACTGTACTAATGTCACTGGCAGGAAAGGGGTTAAACACTAGGGGGAGATCAAGGAGTTAACTGTGTTGCCTCAGTGTGTTCTAACTGTAGGGGGGGATGGACTACCTAGGACATGACAGAGATCACTGCTCCCGATGACAGGGAGCAGTAGATCCCTGTCATGGCACTAGGCAGAACAGGGAAATGACTTGTTTACATAGGCATTTCTCGTTCTGCCTCTCCTTGCTGCGATCGTGGACCTGAAGTCCATGGGCATGCTCACGTGGCGCAAGCCCGCTAGGCAGCTTACACGAAGGGATGTACGGGTGCGCCATTTTGCCCACCTGTGCCATTCTGCCGATGTATATCGGCATGTGGCGGTCGGAAAGGGGTTAAACTTTCCCTCTGTACCTGTCCAAAATAGGATGACATCGTCAATATGTCTTAGCCACAGCAGTATAGAGTCCCAAAATTTCAAGAATGTATCATTTGTAAATAAGGACCACTCTCACCCCCCCAGGTACAGGTTGTCATAGGTGGGGGCACAACACCATAGCCAGCCACCCCCTGTACCTGGAAGTAGTGGTAGCCTTCAAAGATGAAAACATCCCTAGTGAGTATATGCTCCAACATTGTAAGGGTAAACTGACTATCTCCATGAATCATTTCTTCTTTCCCTTAGAAATTCACTTATGATTTTAATTCCTGTTGAGTGGGGTATGCTGCTATATAAGACTTTGAAGTCAATGACCACCAGTAGGGTTTCCAAAGGGAGAATTACACCCTTCAGGTGTTTCAACAAATCTGGGGTGTCTTGAATATATGATGGTAATGACATCACGTGGGGACGTAGATAACCATCAACCAGACGGCTTGCCAATTCGGTATGGGATCCAATTCCTGATATTATAGGTCTACCTGGGGGTTGAGTTTGATTTTTATGCGTCTTCAGTAGAGTATAAAACAGGTATTTTAATATATTTAACCAGGATTGATTTGTAAAGATCTTTATTAATAATATCCTGATGATATGCATCTATCAGGACCTGCCCGAATTCTTTTTGAAATTTTTCTACCATACTAACCGGAATCTTGCGATACCAATCTTGGTTTCGCAGAATCTGAAAACACATATTGGTCTTTTTCCATTATTTCCCCCCTTTATCTGAGGGCTTAATGACTATCTCTTTGTTTAGTGAGCGTACACCTCCTTTTGTGCTTGCGTTAAGTTACTGGTAGAATAGCTTTTATTCTAAATTTCTGTGATTTATTTACAGACTTGAGTCAAACACCCACAAATTTGGGTTTGTTTGTAACGGTGGAAACATGTCCAATTTCTTTTGGTCCTGATTCGGGGGGAGGAGATAAAGGTCGTATGTCATGTTGTAAAGTGCTGCACAAACTGTTGGCCCTATATAAATCCTGTATAATAATAATATTAATAATGTCAGTTAAATCCTGAGAGTTGGATGTGGTCTGTTCTGAAAGAGTGCCCTCATTTTCATCCAGAAGTTCCATGAAATCCCGCAATGCATGAAAATCTTTTAGTTGTGGAGCTTTTCCACTGATCTAACATAGCCTTGTTGTTTTTATTTCGATTGTGAGTTTGCGTGCAAAGAGGTTAATGCCTTTTATCATTTCACAATTGTCTATTTTTTGTGTGGGACAGAACGTTAAGCCTAGACTCAAGAGCTCATACTCTGCTGGAGTGAATGGGTTGGATGATAGAATAATGATGTTAAGACCTAGGTGTTCGGGGTCACCTTGACCACAAACGGGTCTAGGTTCCCTGTTAGTTTCTTGTTCTCTTGTGTGTTTGTGGGTGTAGCTAGTTGTCCTAAAAAATCGTCACCCTTTTCCATCTGTGAAGATGTGTGTAGTGTTGGCTTTAGGTGCTAAATTCAAAGTATGGGATTGAACAGGTTTAGGAAGGTTGCTAGTAAGTGCTTGTGAAAAGGAAAGTTTCAGGGCAGTTTTTGTAGGGTAGCCTACAGATGGGCACAAGGGGTACCGAAAAGGTCCTGGGCCCAAGCATAGACATAATGTTGGAGCATAAAATCATTAGGGAGCATATACTCACTAGGGATGTTTTAATCTTTGATGGCTCCCACTACCTCCAAGTACAGGGGGTGGCTATGGGGGGATGAGAGACTCGCTGTGGCATGAAACACAGGTTGCGTTTCACGGGACATAGCCTGCTTCTTCGGGAAAGTATCTCGCAGTCATACACTAAAATGAACTATCTCTATCTCTATCCCTATCTCTATCTCTATCATCTCTATCATCTCTATCTCTATCTCTATCATCTCTATCTCTATCATCTCTATCTCTATCATCTCTATCTCTATCATCTCTATCTCTATCATCTCTATCTCTATCATCTCTATCTCTATCATCTCTATCTCTATCATCTCTATCTCTATCATTTACATTTTGTCACTCAGTATAGTGGCTCAATAATCTGTTACCACATACCAAAGTTTATGCAAGAACGTATCAATCAAATTAAGAGTCGTATATAGTCTTAATACAGTCGGCCACCACCACCGTCTGAGCAGATGGGATAGTCCACACACAATATTTGGGAGAGCCAAGCTCCTATATGATCGTAACATGAAAATGTCTGAAACGATATATCATATGGGTAACCCAATAACAGGTATACTCCATCAAAATAATACCATATATACCTTGTACTATGGCCAAAGGATGCCACAGTGTGGGGTCCCTCATGGTTGGGACCCCACATTGTGGCATCCTTTGGCCATAGTACAAGTGCACTCATCTATCTATGTATCCTTTATTAGGGTTGTCTTGGCTAATATTGATCCACATGCCTTAGGTTATTCATAAGGAGCTATAACCCCTGTGTCCGCCCCACAGACGTTCTGATGCCTCCATATGTCGCTATAGGGCTATATCTGATTAAGTTTTGAACTAACAAAATAACTTTAAATGCAATATGAAATTAATTATGTTAATATTAATTTGTATTCATGTCATACTATGCAGAATATATTACTCAACCTATGGTTCTTGCAGTAGCTACGCAATTAGGCAAAACGCGTTGACCCTTGGAGGCTTAAGCTACCTGTACACCTCAAGCTTATATGATATAATTGTAATAGAAGGTTTTAAAAGATTCATTGTATCATATTACAGTACATTTTTTGATGGTTTTTATATCATAATGTAATTTCCTAAATCTCTTTCGAATTTTAAATGTAAATAAAATATAGCTTTTATTATGATTCTTGTTTCATGTCATACCCTTAAAGTCCAGTACTAGCAGGGTATATCCCTGTAACCCCCTCTTTCTTTTCTACTAGAATTTTTGGATGTGGCATGGGTCTTTCTTTGTATTGGTAGCAGCTAATATAGCCGCTAGCAGTAATCACTGTGTTCTCCGGGTGGGGACGGTTTCCCCTTGGTTGCAGGAAGAAAGTTGCTCCGTCTATGGCCTGCTTAAAAAAACACTGGTTTTACCATAGCTGTGTATTTCCTCAGCAGCAGTATCTGTAAGGGGTTTAGAACAAAGCTACATGGTTTATAACAAGGTTTAAAGTATCTCTATATTCATATTTGCAAATACAGTGCAAATATTTATTGCATACTGCTGCTCCGGGAATTCAAAGTCTCTGAAGAACAATAAAAAATGGATTGGAGTTGTAAAAAAAATTGCCAGGAGAAGAGCCCAGTCACGTGAATGTCAATGGAGTTCTCTCTGCAGTGCTATAGGCAGGGAGAACTTAGTGAGATGCCACAGGCCCAACATTGTAGATAGGATTTTATGAATTGGCTGCAAAATACAGACTCCAGTTTTGACAAATACTGCATAGCATAACAGATTCAATATCCCCTCTCCTTTTTTAAATCTGCCCCAAGGTGTTAAAAATTGACATCCATGGTCATGCCGTGCTCTTCTGAAAAATAGGTGACTTGTGGCAGAAGCCCCTTGATCTCCCTTTTTTTGAATAGAGAAAAATGCTGACATCATGTATTTAAAAATGACTTTTAAAAATCCTTTCCTATGTGGTCCTGGTGTGAACATCAATAGCTGCAAAGTTACCTAAGTGATTCTCTCTCCTTACCATACATACAGAAGCTGCTCAATATTTTCAGCTTATTTAGTAAAGAAAATTTATGTTAGTGGCCATAGGGGTTCTTCGCTTGATCCTTGCACTTTTTTTATTGAATAAGGCTGTTGATGTTTGCTCTGCTGACTTTATTGGAGATTATAAACACCAATGCTACCAGAACCAACATCTGCAGTGAAGGACATCAATCCCAGTGCTGTGGTTTTACAACTGACCTGCAAAGGCATATCACATTGGCAGCAATGAGATGGTTAAAACAGGGGGTTGAGCTGCATTTTTACCACCTTCCCTCCTCAACCACCTGACTAAATCCTAACATTATGGATGGTACACGTTCCTTGACCACAGCACTTTGTTTTGCAGTCACTGCAAATTTAACAGGTGGCTGTGGGGTCATTGAGACCACACTGCAACTGCAGGCCAAACACTTGGCTCATGGTCGCACACATATTTCAGTACGAAATTCCCCATCAAACTAACTAAAAAAAAAAATACAAAAAAACAGCTTTTCAAAGGGTGGTAGAGACTGTTGCTTGTGTGAAAGCCCTAAAGGTGTATGATGTCTGCACAGAAATGGTATACAACATGTTTTTGAAGACTGTAGACATTGAATATTAAAGATCAGTTCATATTGCAGCATAAACTGAATTAACCCAGAGAGTGTTGCAACCTCCCTCACAAAAGTTGTGTGAAGAATGTCTAGTTCCAGGTAGTGCTGGCTGAGTAAACACAATTTAGATTAACACTTTCAGCCATTGACCATTGTTTTTTTCTACAGAGGACAGATCTGACTGTTCAAGGAAGGATTTCCTAGAGGTTGTTCACCGCCAGAGCCCGTTTTGTCCAGATGGCACATGAGGAGTGAACTTGCAAATTCCTGTTGCCGTGTGGTATATTATGCTTTGGTTGTCTTGTCGTCTACGAGGTTAATACATGTAAAGGAGACGCACCCTGCTTCACACAAAGCCTAAGGCAGCCTTTCTTCCTGTGACAGGCTTACAGCTAAGAAATAACCTTCGGCCGAGGGAACTATCATTCTCCTGTGAAAAGTATCTGCTATGCAGTTGTGTATATTTTATTGGTAAACTTTTCCCGTTGACATGCTATGACATGTATTGTGAAAAGCTTCACAGAGGAATTGCTTGGAAAAGTAAGACAGTATCAAGTAAACTAATTTTCTGGAGAATGTTATGTATATAGCGGAGAGTTTACCCAAGAAATACTATTGCGGCCCATAATGCTGGTCATATTTCTGTAAATACCACATTTTTTTTTTTTTTTTTGTAATTTGAGAAGAAGCAGATTGCTCAGACAAAAAAATTGAATGACACCTGTTGGTTTTATAACCTGTAACTGAAATCATAGAAGCAGAAGGAATTATGTTTTCTTAAAGATGCACATGAGAACGTTTTAATAGGATATATATAATATGTTTGTGGTTTTATTAGTATTATTGTTATATTATTAGCCATTTTCCAATGGCTACCACATCTTCCAGCCTGCTTTTCATTATGCAGCAAATTATTTGCTTTCTTATGTACTTCTTTTACTGCTGATATCACCTCTATGATGGATAGGGGTTGTCAGATATCTACAGGAAAAGAAACAGATACTGTTCTGTATGAGAAAGAGAACATTATATACATCAGTATTTCAAGAGAAATGTCAGTCCTTATATGTATACACAATTTGTGAAAAGCAATTTGTTTTGCTTTGTTTTTAAATATAAAGCCTCTGAAGTAACAGAAGTCCATTTTCCCCCATTACCTGGGTAATATGTGAGTAAAGTAGGCAGTTTATTCTGTTGCTTGACCTGTATCTTATACTGTGCGCCCACATAAGCACTAAACAAGTGAGAATCTTATAGAACTTGAAGTTGGTGGGGATGCAAAGCCTGACTGGCATACTATCTTTCTGTATCTTCTGGATAAGATGCACTGAGATAGAGAATTTTTTTTTGTTTATTATGGTAATGGATTTAAAGAGGAACTGAACTCTAGAAGCTGTGCACAAAAACAAGGTTGACAGAGGACAAAGGACTGATCACCAAAATTTGGTTTCCCAGCTGCTGATCCCCCCCCCCCCCCCCCACCCCTATTGACTTGCCTTGTTTCATAATGTGTCTGTGTGCAGGTGGCCATCTTATTAAAGGCGAGGTTTTGCTTCCTTATGTCAGAGCCCCCAGCAAAGAGAACGGTGAGCAGAACAGTAATGACATCACCAGATCTTACACCAAATCTCCTAAAACTAGCAGTCAGAGGCAGCAGTGCTTTGGATCGCCCACTGCAGATATACAGTTATTTTAGTTTTGACACAGGAATGCCCTGGCACCCTCATTTACTAAATTTACACTGCTATTTTTCAAGGGGAAACCCAAACAAAAGATATTTTTTAAAGTACTGCTTAGGCACAATTAACATTTCTAAATGTTCCCTATACCATAGTAAATCTTCACTTTTTTTAGTTCAGTTCCACTTTAAATGATCTTACCTAAGGACCTCTGTTATTCCCTAGGTTTGTGTCTCTTACCCTCCAGAGAAATATTAAATTGTAGTAAGCTACCATATTCCATAGTGGAAGCTGTATTTCTACAGAACGTCAAAGGCCTAATATGTTAGAGGGGATGATTTACTAAAGAAGCAGATAATGTTCATGTAGCTGAGCAATGTTTACTTCATCCTGCACATGATTGCACATTGCTTCACTTTATGCATTACGTTAAGTCTGGCCTCTCCAATTTGGCAATGTGGGGGGAGTTTCCAAATCCCGATTTTATTCTCATTGACCGCCAACACAGGAACCTTTTTTTTTTTTTTTTAATTCCACCGACACTGATATCCAAAGGCATTTTTTCACTGACACTGGGGCATTTTTTTTTTATTCCACTAACAGGCTTTTTTTTTTACTACTACTGGCCACAGTCCAGCCCTCTATTTATCTGACAGACAGTGAACCGGCCCTATTGTTTTTAAAAGCTTTGAGACCCCTGAGCAACATGAACATTCCCTACTCTTTATTAGATTAAGCCCAAAGAGTAATGTGCAAAGTGTAATTAAATATAGTTGCCAATCATCAAGTATCGCTCTTCATTTTCACAGCGATTAACCAATGAAATGTGAAATGGTGATCAGCTGCCGATTTACTGGATTCTAATTGGTACTTTTTTCAGCTCTTATTTAAGAAAGAAATTATATATATATATATATATATATATATATATATATATATATATATATATATATATATATATATATATATATATATATATATATATATATATATATATATATATATATATATATATATATTTGACATTGTGTCAAGACTGTATGTTGCAGAAAATATAGCTCTATTATAGCATTAAATATAGAGTTAGAAATGAGGAGGTAGATCTGTGTTGCTCTGTGCATAATGCATTGTTCTGGGTACCAATAATAAACCCACCATTTGCAGGCATAGGAAATGGAGGAAAGTGCAAAACAAGTAATTTACTAATCCAAACTGGTATAGAAAATGCTGTGGCTTTAGTGCCTTGTGTAGAACAGGAGTTGATCTGCTGTGGGAGAATACAATTTTTTTTTCTGTGCTGGACACAGAATTTATTTTCAGAGTTGTTTATTGATTGAGAGACTTTTTATAATTTTTTTTTATATTGTAATATAATATGTTTACATGTAAATGTTTGTTTATTTAAAAGGAGAAGGGGTTGTATTTTTATTAAATATATTTTATCTAACCTTTTGTTCATAGTGTTATTTATAGTGCACATGTGTAAATAAATTGAAAACACAGGATCAGGTTATGGACTTTTTGGGTCTTGAACATTATCTGCAAAAAAATAATACAAATTGCTTCACTACAGCTAAAACTAGGAAAACCGGAATATCCCAGGTGACGTTATTGACCAAATATGGACATGACCATATGTGGTAAATGACATCAACTAGAGTCCTTATGTTTACTTTCAGCAGCGACCCTGAAAGCTGTCACTCTGTCCCAAATGTTAATCAAAACAAGTTTATTTGTACATTTGAAGTTGTACCTTTTTTTGCAGATTTGTGAAAATTAAAGTTACACAAATCTGTAATCAAGCAACGTATGCTAAAAACATGGAGGTTGGCACACTTACATTTTGTGGTAACGCCCATGATGGTGTGTGCTGCATTGGTTTGTATCGCAATAAAATGATGCAGGTATACTTTTTTTGCATTGCGGTGCATTACAATGAGTGGCAATGCGTTACAGGTTGAATGATTGCACTTTAAAGAAAATGAAAAATGAAAGCACTGTGATGGGTTGTAACGACACACTGCAGCATGCTGACACAGAGCACCATGTCTGCCTGCTGGTGTGGATGGGGCTTTAGTGTGTAGTGCACATGTATATGTATGTTATGTGTATGTGAGGATGCTGTTTTGTTTATCCTTTTGTTATTTACTGTATTAGTTTATATTTTTTCTGCCTTCCTGCACTTACTAGTAAACATTCCATGTTCATTCACAAAAGGGAGAGGATAGTATACATGTTATTTATTTATGAATGAACACCATATTGCTCAATAATGATTACTCCCCATGTTCATACCCAAAAGAAAGTCAGGGGATAGGTGAATATATGAGAAATACTTACCAATACTTGTTGCCATCCCAAACAGTTCTGATCCTCCCCACTGTGTGCTTATGGTTTAATCCTCTACCTGCTACCCTGCTATTTATACCGGTGGGGAGGGGGGCTTAGCCGAGGTTGAGGACCGAAGGGCACACAGGAAACAGCCAGCTGTGGAGGCAAACAGATTGCAGGCACACATCTGGGAGGATCAGGGACAGGCAACAAAGTAAAGGACACACTGCAGGGCTGTCAAATCTAGAGACCACATCAAGCAAGATCAAAGGGCCACTTCTGCTATAAGTGAACTGTCACTAAAGCTTCCATGAACTTATAGTGGAAGGGAATGGAGCTGACGTAAGTGTTACTAAGCTGGCCAGCTACAATTGGTCCTGTGCAGCTGTAACCCTTGATGTTGGTGGCAGTGAATGGGTTAACCCCTTTAAGTCCCACGGTGATCAAAACCTTGGCGACTAGTCTAAATTGTGATGTTTTGGTATGCACCAGTTTACTCAACAATAACTTTTAACAGTTTGGAAAAATGATTTTCACATATGGGGTCTTCATTTGGCAATTTGTTTTTAAAAATACCCTTAATATATTTTTTTTCATAATATGCAGAGAAATGGCAAACATATGCATCAGGAAGATTCACCTGTTGTGAATATTTGGTGAATATCAGATTAACGTCCTTTTTTGGGTTCCTTAAATCTAGTCCAGTAACAATGACAGAGAATAATCACTGCAGTATGCTTGAATGGCAACCACAGGGGTGAAAAGGAAGGATTGAGCACCGATTGTCTGTTAGTGCAGGCAAGGATCAGGACCCACCCCTACCAAATAGCCAGGAGGACCTGGATTTGCTGATGGCCACTTTTAACCCTGCCAAGGAGAAAAGTGGGGACCCACGTGGCTATGGGGGAAAGCTTGGGGGTCTAAAAGAGTGCTTTGGAATCGGGATGGAGAGCTCTGGGTGCTGGGAGAAAGCTCTGGAATCTGGGAGGAATGCTCTGGGATTTAGAAGAGAGCTCTGGAATCTGGGAAGAGAGCACTGGGAGCCCAGCGAGTCTGCATACAGGACTCAGAGAATGCTGCTACACATAGCCTGGTAAGAGTTTCCTTGTGTGCTCAGGAGAGCAAAGAGCTAGACTGGGTTGTATGCTAGTCAGCCCAAGACTACATACAGACAGCTGTTAACCTGAAAGCCTGTGTATACTGCTCTGGGCCTTATGGAGTAAAAGATTGGCCACTGTGCATACTGTGCTGTTGTATACAGAGGTTGAGTTGTTGCTGTTGGTTCCACTGCTGGAGGAGTGAGCCTGAGAGACATGTGCTGCTGCAGAGGAGACTTTCTGCTGAGACAAGACCACATGCTACATGTGCAGCATTGTAGTTTCATAGTTGGTAAGGTTGAATAGACACCGCACTGGTGTCTATTCAACCTTACCAACTATGAAACTACAATGCTGTAGTGACATAAACACTATGTAGTAGTGACATAAACACACACACTTTGAACTGGATGCACTATCCAGTTCAAAGTGTGTGTGTTTATGTCACTACTATTTTCAATGTCCCTGTATGTTGTGTGTGCTAAGAACCTTATCTAAAAGCTATTTAACCACTTCCGGATCGTCGCACGCCGATGTACATCCCTACTTTGAGGACGGATATCGTTGTTATGGCAGCAGCTAGCTGCCACAACCCCGGTATCCCCATGTTCGGCCGGCAGTCCGGTACAAGATAAAAGTGGTCTTTGCCGCGGATTCGCTGCAAAATCACTTTTATCGGCAACGGGAGAGGGCCCCCCTCCCGCCGCGATCCAGTGCCCTCCGTCGCTTACCGGAGCTGTCGGTAGTGACACGATACGGTGTGACAGAAAGTATTGTAATGACCGCCATTTTATTATCTAAAAAAAATGGAGATTTTATTATCTAGGAAAAAAATGTATAATGTTTGGGGGTTCTAAGTAATTTTCTAGCAAAAAAAAATATTTTTAACTTGTAAACACCGAGTCTGAAAAAGAGGCCCAGTCTTAAAGTGGTTAAATTTATCAACAACAGCAACAGGAGGGGTAGGGGGCTGACCTAGGGTATAGCCCCGTGTAGTCCCCCAAAAAGCCCTGGGTCTCGTATTGCTCATTGGGAATTATTAGCCCCGTGTCCCAATGCCTGGGGTTGGCTGGGAACTCAGGGCTGTAGTATGCAGTTTTCACACATCACTGCTCACCCACCAGGGAGAAATGGCAGAAACCAAATGAATAATTTACTGGGGGGGGGCGGTTACACAGGCTTTATTGTTGCCCTCATCCAGTTCCTGTTCCGGCTTCTGGGTCTGTTTTAAAGACCTCCCCTTCGCATCTGCTGTGCTGTGGTGCGCTTTTTGCGGGACAGCACAGCAACAGGCCGCTGCAGAACACACTTCACAGCCAGCTCAAGTGAGCCCTCAACCCAGATTCTGTGTGCTGCCTGTCACTGAGGGCTGCCGGACAGCACTGGAACAGGCCACAGCCCGGCAGATGCTACAGCTAGGCAGCATCTGCAATTTGTTTCGGTCTGAATCTAAATTTAGACAAATTTTTGGTTACTTGGAGAGTCGGTTGTATCCAAATCTCCGAATTACAATAGTAATGAATTTAGTTAAAATTAATTTAGTTTCATTTTATTTCTTCTTCTTCCACCAGGAAGTCAGCCGCAGCATCCCTAAAAACCCATGACTCATCAGCGGGTTTTCCTGCTGACAGCTGAATGTAAACAGAGTTCATAGAGTTGCCGCCAAATAAAAATTCAGAAAAAAAAAACTGTGGGATCACCCTCTTATCCATACTAGGCCCTTCGGGTCTGATGTGGATTTTAAGGGGAACCCCATGTCAACTTTTTATTTATTTATTTTTTTTTAAATTGCATGGGGTCCCTCCCAAAATCCATAATCTACAAAAGGAATGCCCAAGATACGAAACAAATTCCAAAAACGAATTGGTCCAATATGGTGTCAATGGACCAATTCGTTTTTTGAATTCGTTTTGTATTTTTAGCATTGTTTATTCAGAATAGAATTAAAAATTGTAAAAACCCTTTTCCGAGGTGACTGCCTGTGTATCTATCCTCCTGGTCGGTGGTAGTCCTGCAGCTGCTAGAGCAACTGGTCTTCGAGCTTGACGCATGATCGTGACAGAATAACCTGGTCTAAAACATGGAGGCCACTATAGCAAATGCTGTGGCTCCTTTCAGGCAGCAAATTGCAGAGATGCAGGAGTTCGGTGTCACTTACCAAGAAAAACTTGCCGGACTGGAAAGTGTGGTGAAAAAGCAACACGAAGAGATCTGTGCTCTGCAAAAACAATTGCTGGAACTATGCTCCCGAGATGATGCTAATGCACATATACCTCACCCACCCAAGTTTAATGGAGATCGCCGCCATTACAGAGGTTTTCTTAACCAGTGTTGCATATATTTCCAAATGCGACCCGCTGCATTCGCTTCTGAAAAACAGAAGGTAATGTTTATTATCAACCTCCTGACTGGGGAATTTTTGAGTATAGCCTCAAGTAACAAGGCCTAAACCCAGGCATAAAATAGTACCATCATCCATAAATTATATAGGAGAAGGGGAGGGGGAAAAGCATGAGGACAGTTGCTGAAGCTGGCCAAACATATACTTTAACCCATAAAGTTTGTGGTGGACTATCTCGGTACTGATAAACAAAAAAGTAATTCTTAGATAAATATTAATTTGTTACATATAAAAAAGACATACATAAATCACATTAAAATGGTTTGTATAAACAATGTACAAATACTCAAAGGTTTCCCCAAGAGATATCTGTTGATGGAATGCTTGTCATAGATTAACCAGTCCTCTACTAGTTTCACGGTACAAACCCTGCTTCGTCAGGAGGAGTAATCTATAAGACAAATGATCACATAAAACACAAAAACACATAATGGAAAAATATACAAGCATAATGTAAACAGATAAAGTTCAGCAGTAACATTGGAAAGTTGCTTACCCAACAGGTAAGTTGCCAAGTACAAGGCCCAGCCGTTCAAAAGGCTCCCCCTGCGGCAGACAAGGGGTGTATTGGATCAGTACCAGAACTAAGGTCCGGTATTTTTATATCTGCCCCTGATCAAATTATTGAATATAAAAAGTGTGCACACGCTGAAGTGATTACGCAGACACACTCAGTTCAGAGTAAAATCCTTTCTGTTTTAATATTTCCCCTTTTCAGGACTTATATACTATTCCGTTAAAGTTTAAGATACGCCAGATAAGACTGGCACATGCAAACCACAAAACAGCCACAAATATATAAATATATTATGACAAAGTATGTGATAAAGTTTTGACTTTTAGCTGGCTCGTCTATATGAGGAAGTAGCTATGTTCTTGCAATGTTTCTTGCTTCTTTTAAACTGTTGGTGTTATCTTGTTATATTTTGAATGTATTCTCAGAAGCATTCGCAAACTTCTGTTAACTGTTGCAGTCAGGTTCCTAAGCAAGGGAAAGGTGAGCTTTGCAAAATATCTGAATATGTTTTAATGCTGATAAACTGAAGCTGATATGTCAGGCATATAAAACATGTACTCATATATACATTGGAATAGACATTTCATGATTCTCTTAATCACATCCATCACAGTCCCCCATTGAAACTGTCTATTTCAATACTGTCCCTCATACTGAAGGTCCTACTCACCTGGCCCATTCTCCTCAGCAACTCTTTTGGGCTGTATATAGAGAAGAGCAGCGACTAACTCACTACCCCCCTCAATACAGCTTAGAGAGGGGCAATCAGGTGCTGTCTGTCCCTGTAATCCTATGGTGTTGCATCCCATGGGGAAGTGACTGTAACGGAGTGTAACACATAATCATCATCAAGTCTTACATAATCGTCATCATCATCTGGTATTTCCTGGTTCACAAACATGGGAGTAGATTAGTCAACATCTTTTCTACACACTTCTTAAAGCAGGGAAGAACCCAGTAGACCATGACAGCCAGGATCACTAAAATTATCAGAATGGCTATTCTGATCTGTGTTCAAATTTCCTGCCATCCCCCCTTTATCCAGATGAAGTACTGATCCCAGGGGTTGGAGAGCCCTGAATTCCTTTTTAGTTCCTTGGACAAACCTTCAAGTTTCTGGATGGCTAAGGTCACTTTACCATTTGGGCCTGTATTGTCTGGGATATAGGTACAGCATGTACTTGTTTCGGGTATCATCTTACACACACCCCCCTTTTCAGCTAGGACCATGTCTAAGGCCATGCGGTTTTGGAAGGTCATGTGTAAGGCGGCTTCTAGTTGTTTGGCTAAACCTTGGAGTGCATCTCTGGTGTAATTGACAAACCTCTGCTGGTTATAGTAGATGTAATATATCCAGTCTACATTCTTGTTTACAGTGATGATGGGGATCAGAGATTCAAATCCTGCTGCTACTTGGTTTCTTGCTTTGAACTCATCTAGGGACCCCTATGGCATCTATGTATACATGAGGGTCAAAGCTTCCTGCTGGGGCACTCCTACACCTCTTTCTAGGCCTGGGTGTGTTGTTTGTATCTGGCTTTGGGTTTTCCGGGAGAATATGTGGAGGCATTATGGCCTTGGCCAGTGCACATTCTCCTGTCCACTGTCCTGTCATTCTACTTCTAATTTTCATGCGTCCGCAGACCCAGTACATGTCTCCCAAAGACTGGACTTGATTTTGCACCAGATCACCTATAGTGACACCTCACTATAAGATCCACAGTTATGCCCTGTACACACGATAGGATTTTCCGACAACAAAATCCATGGGATTTTTTCCGACGGATGTTGGCTCAAACTTCAAAATCTTGCATACACACGGTCACACAAAGTTGGTCGGAAATTCCGAACGTCAAGAACGCGGTGACGTACAACACGTTCGACGAGCCGAAAAAAATGAAGTTCAATAGCAAGTGCTGCTCTTCTGCTTGATTCCGAGCATGCGTGGCACTTTGTGCGTCGGAATTGTGTATACACGATCAGAATTTCCGACAACGGATTTTGTTGTAGGTAAATTTGAGAAGCAGATCTCAAACTTTGTGTGACGGAAATTCCTATGGAAAATGTGTGATGGAGCCTACACACGGTCGGAATTTCCGACAAGTTCTTATCACACATTTTCCATCAGAAAATCCTATCGTGTGTACAGGGCATAACCCTTGGTGAAATTCCCAAGGGGTTTCCCCACTCTGTGATATCTTCCATAACATGTGTAATTGCCAGGGTATATGGTAATACCTTCTCCTGGCTTGGGGGTCTTTGTGACTATGGGATATTCCTTCTTCCAATGTTCACACAGGGAGTGGTTAGTGGTTGTGTTGGTAAACAGGCTGAGGAAACATGTCCCATGTTCGGGGGGTATGTTCAGGGGTACCGTTCCTAGATGTGGTCTAGCCCCCCCACACACATAGCAGTTGGTCTTATTGTGTTTCCCTGCACTGTACCTCATTCACTCGAGCCACAATTTGACATCTGAGAAAGGTTTCTGCAGCCATAGTATCAAAGGTAGGGTCTGCTATGGCTACCATGTCCTTTAATGTCTGTATATGGGGCCTTAGGGGGTTGGAGCTAGATGTAGATTGGGGAACTCCCCACTCTGGGTTATTGAGCATATCTTTCAGTTGCAAAGGTTTTCTAAAACTGGAATACCCACTTCCCCACCATAGGCCCAGAACATAGGTCCCGCTGTCTCCTGGGCTAGGATTCTCAATGCTCAGCCTGAACTCCTTGGTGAAATACCGATCTGTGTGTTTTTTGATTGTCATTCTATCTATGAGTGACTTCCCATTTTTGTCCTTTCTATTTAAGGCGTTCTCAGGCTTGTACCCCCAGTCTGTTCCAGTGCTCCAACCCACTGCTCCCCAGTAATCACAATTGTTACCCCAATAGCTTTCAGTGACGCATATGTATATGGTCCTGGGGCCTAATGCTCTATCCCAGGACCGGATTCTGTAATCAATACCTGTAAATATCTTCTCATAAGGGGATATAAATGTGGCAATGTGTATTGGATGAATTATACCAGAAAAAAAAAGTTTGTCATTTTCTCACAACTTGTAGCAAAATATAAAATATTCCATGGTCTCAGCAAATAGCTTGGGTGTCTACTTTCCAAAATGGGGTCATTTGGGGGGGGGGTTGTGCCATCTGGGCATTCTATGGCCTCCGAAACTGTGATAGCCAGTGAGGAGTGAAATCAAAAATTTAGAAATCCTGAAGGAGGTGATTGGTTTTCTGGTCCTGTACGCGGCTAGGCTCCCAAAAAGTCTCACACATGAGGTATCTCCGTACTCAGGAGAAACAGCAGAATGCATTTTGGGGTGTAATTCCACATGTAGCTATGCCATGTTTGAACAATATATCATTTAGTGACAACTTTGTGCAGAAAAAAAAAAAGTGTAATTTTCCTGAAACTTGTGACAAAATATAAAATATTCCATGGACTCAACATGCCTATCAGCAAATAGCTTGGGGTGTCTACTTTCCAAAAAGGGGTCATTTGGGGTGGGGGGGGGGTTAAATATGGCCTAGGGCTAGGCTATAAGAAGATTACCAAGACCCTGAAACTGAGCTGCAGCACGGTGGCCAAGACCATACAGCGGTTTAACAGGACAGGTTCCACTCATAACAGGCCTTGCCATGGTCAACCAAAGAAGTTGAGTGCATGTGCTCAGCGTCATATCCATAGGTTGTCTTTGGGAAATAGACTTTTGAGTGCTGCCAGCATTGCTACAGAGGTTGAAGGGGTTGGGGGTCAGTCTGTCAGTGCTCAGACCATACGCCACACACTGCATCAAATTGGTCTGCATGGCTGTCATCCCAGAAGGAAGCCTCTTTTAAAGATGATGCACAAGAAAGCCCGCAAACTGTTTGCTGAAGACAAACAGACTAAGGACATGGATTACTGGAACAATGTCCTGTGGTCAGATGAGACCAAGATAAACTTATTTGGTTCAGATGGTGTCAAGCGTGTGTGGCGGCAACAAGGTGAGGAGTACAAAGACAAGTGTGCCTTGTCTACAGTCGAGCATTGTGGCGGGACTGTCATGGTCTAGGGCTGAATGAGTGCTGCTGGCACTGGGGAGCAACAGTTCATTGAGGGAACCATCAATGCCAACATGTACTGTGGAGCAGACCATGATCCCCTCCCATCAGAGACTGGGCCGCAGGGCAGTATTCCAACACAATAGTGACCCCAAACACACCTCCAAGACGACCACTACCTTGCTAAAGAAGCTGAGGGTAAAGGTGATCAACTGGCCAAGCATGTCTCCAGACCTAAACCCTATTGAGCATCTATGGGGCATCCTGAAATGGAAGGTGGAGGAGCACAAGGTCTCTAACATCCACCAGCTCTGTGATGTCATCATGGAGGAGTGAAAGAGGACTCCAGTGGCAACCTGTGAAGCTCTGGTGAACTCCATGCCCAAGAGGGTTCAGGCAGTGCTGGAAAATAATGGTGGCCACACAAAATATTGACACCTTGGGTCCAATTTTGGACATTTTCACATAGGGGTTTACTCACTTTTGTTGCCAGTGGTTTAGACATTAATGGCTGTGTGTTGAGTTATTTTGAGGGGCCAGCAAATTTACACTGTTATACAAGCTGTACAATCACTACTTTACATTGCAGCAAAGTGCCATTTCTTCAGTGTTGTCACATGAAAAGATATAATAAAATATTTACAAAAATGTGAGGGGTGTACTCACTTTTGTTAGATATTGCATGTACTTGAGGTGAAAATATATACATACACACATGAGTAAATAGTTATATAAATAGCTTCTAAATAGTTATATGAAGAGAGAAAACATATATTTATGAACTGAGGGAATATAGGTATTGTAGCGTGAACACACCAGAACGGAAATGATGTACACAAGAAACGTATAGAAATTGGAATATACATTTCTTAATTCCTTGTCGAGGCCACTAGGTGTGAGGGTTTCGAGGGTGTAAATCCAAAAAGTTTCCCTTTGGCGGAGACGTTTGAAGCACTCTGCTTCCGGAAAAATCTAGGGGATAGATTAGATAACCCAAACTGTCAAACCTGATGATGATTTATGATGAAACTCCAGAAAGTGTCTGGGCACACTGTCGACACCCTCCTCGACAAAACAACAGTGCTCCACAAATGTCTTTCTGAGGGTCCTGATTGTCTTGCCAATTTAGAAAAAGCCACATGGGCAGGACAGACAGTACACCAGAAACTCAGTGGAGCAATTGTAAAAATCTTTAATGGGATACCACATGATATAGGACCCTGTGCAGTTACACATTTTTAACGGAAGATTCTTTACTCCACCGCAAACAGGCCCAATTTATTGTAGAGGCCACTGAGTTTTGTCTGACTCAAAATTGTTTTGAGTTTAATGGAGACTACTCCATTGAGTTCAATGGAGACTACTTTTTGCAGGTGACGGGTACAGCTATGGGGGCTAATTTTGTTAACCTCAGCATGGGGCTCTGGGAGTCCAATTTCATCTGCTGCAACAACATCCTCTAACATCATTTTCTATGGATGATACATAGATGACATTATTGTCATCTGGGATGGCCCAGAGCCCCGATTAGATGAATTTGTAAAACAATGTAATACTAATCCTTACAATTTGTTTTTTACCTCAATGCAAGACTCTACCAATGTAGAGTTTTTAGACCTCGAACTATACCAGCATAACGGCCCCATATTCACAAAAAATTACACAAAACCAGCACCACAGAACTCTTGGATTTGGAAAACTCAACAATGGCCACAGGACTGGAAGAGGTCCATTTACATTCCGTTACCAAAGAAGGGCAGCACCAAACAATGTTCAAACTACTGTACGATCGCACTCATCTCACATGCTAGCAAGGTTATGCAAAAAATTCCACAAGCCAGGCTTCAGCAGCATGTGAACCGAGAGCTACCACAAGTACAAGCTGGATTTCAAAGAGACAGAGGAACTAGCGATCCAATTGCTAAAATTCACTAGACTATGGAGAAAGCAAGGGTGTTCCAGAAGAATGTCTACTTCTGCTTTATTGACTACAGTAAAACCTTTGATTATGTGGATCACAACAAGATGTGGCAAATATTGAAAGAAATGGGAATACCAGACCACCTCACGTGTCTTCTAAAAAACCTGTATGCAAGTCAAAAAGCAACAGTTAGAACAGGACGTGGAACAACTGTCTGGTTCAAAATTGAGATAGGAGTGCGACAAGGGTGTATATTCTCACCCTGCTTATTTAACTTATATGCAGAGTACATTGTGCGAAATGCCAGGATTGACGAATCACAAGCTGGAGAAATATCAACAACCTGAGATATGAAGATGATACCATACTAATGACAGAAATTGAAGAAGAACTTAAGAGTCTCTTAATGAAGGTGAAAGAGGAGAGCGCAAAATCTGGCCTGAAAATGAACATTAGGAAAACTAAGATCATGGCAAAATGGTCCCATCACTACTTGACAAATAGAAGGAGAAGAAATGGAAACAGTGACAGATTTTATCTTCCTAGGCTCCAAGATCACGGCAGATGGTGACTGTAGCTATGAAATTAAGAGACGCTTGCTTCTTGGGAGTAAAACGATGGCAAACCTAGACAACATTATAAAAAGCAGAGACATCACCCTACCGACAAAGTGCCGTATAGTCAAAGCTATGGTATTCACAGTAGTAACCTATGGCTGCGACCATAAGGAAGGCTGAACACTGTAGAATTGATGCTTTTGAAATATGGTGTTGGAGAAGACTTTTGAAAGTCCCTTGGATGGCAAGAAAATCAAACCAGCAAATCTTGAAGAAAATCAACCCTGAATATTCACTGGAACGCCAAATCCTGAAATGAAACTCAAATACTTTGGCCAACTAATGCGAAGAGAGGACTCATTGGAAAAGACCCTGATGCTGGGAAACATGGAAGGAAAAAGGAGAAGAGGATGACAGAAAGCAAGATGGATAGATAGCATCCTCGAAATAACAGAAAGCTCCGGGAGGCAGTGGAGGACAGAAAAATCTGGCGTGCTATGGTCATGAGGTCACGAAGAGTCGGACACGACTAAACAACTGAACAGCAAAAACAGTGTTGCATGACTGAGTAATTGTCATTCAAAGTGTGACAGCACTGAAAGCTGAAAATTGGCATGGTTAGGAAGGGGGTATAGGTGCCCAGTGGGTGAGTGGTTAATCAACCTTTTCCCGACCCTCATACATACTGACAGTCAGGTTTCACAAAGGGGCGCCTGACATCTGACGCCACCCACAGGATGATTAAGATTATCCACCATGCTTACAGCCACAGAGTACCTTCTCTGCTTCTGTCCTTGGATATAGAGAAGCCATTCGAAAAGGTGCATTGCAGTACTTAGCCATGACTTTGCAAAAATTTGGTTTTCAAGGTCATATTTTCTCAGCAATAATGGCACTATACTCACATCCCTCAGCCCAAGTATACTGTTCCTCCATGTTATTCACACCCTGTAACATAAGTAATGGCACCAGGCAGGGGTGCCCATTATTACCCCTACTTTTCAATGGAACCCTTGGCAGAGAAAATTAGGTCCCAGTGTAATATATCTGACTTTGCTATTGGTGCTAAAGAGCATAAAATTAATTTATTCACAGATTATGTCACCCTGTTGTTGACCAACCCTGCATCCTCTCTGGCCTCTGTACAACCCACTCTCACTGAATTCATAGGAGTTTCATATTTTTAAGTGAATGACTCAAAATCATTTACCCTACCTGTAGGAATGTAACCCGTATTAGGGAGCAAATACCCATACGTTTGGGTCACAGACTCTCTCTTCTACTTGGGAATCAAGCTGACCAGCTCTGTGTCCATCTCTATCAGTCCAACTTCATCCCCTTTCCAGAACAATTTTCCAAATAAGCTTGAGCACCTATCCAGACTAGTTCTTTCTTGGTCGGGCAGGTTAGCAGCATTCAAAATGCTTAAACTAGGTCCCCATGGGATTTTTAACCTCTCTACAGACTATCATTGGATGCTGTGTGTGGCAGAATAAAAAGGCTAGATGTTCCTGTGCCAACTTATCGAAACATAGATTAGTGAAAGGGACAGAATTGATCAACTTTAGAGATTACTACAATGCTGCTATATTAGTGCAACTTAAAGCCTTGTTTATGCCTAGCTTTACATGTCTTTGGCACAACATCGAATAATTTCAGGTTCCATGACCCAAGCACCTGACTACTTAGCTCACCCCGAGTAAAAACATGGAATACAACTTTCTCCCCCACCATCGTTGCTTCAGTGATGGCCTTCACCTATTTACTCACTAACGCCCCTAAGGGGGATACCCCTTGTTGAATACCTTTGCCAATAGCTGTATTCTCCTTACAAGTCTGTGCATATGTTGGTGGAGTATTTTGCATCTAATAAGGTAGCCACGAAGGGCATCACAGTATTTTTAAACCTACAAACATCTTTTAGCAAAATTTCACCCTTACTGAAATGGGAAAAAGATATAGGCCGCTCCTTTAGCGAATCCCAGTGGCTACTAGCTTTTAAAGCTAGTTTCAGGGCTACTCGCTCCTCTAACCTCTGGGAACTTGTCCACAAAATCAGCCGCAGGTGGTATATTACCCGGTCCTTGATTCACACATTTGATCCAGCCATGCAGCCCTCTTGTTGGAGAAACTGTGGGGAACCAGGGAGTTTGTATCACAATTTGTTGCAGTGCAACGTGGTATCAACTCTCTGGTCTGAAGTATTCCAACTCCTATCAGAAGTTACAGGAATATCCATTGATCTCTCCCCAGAACGTGCTCTACTGAGTATTGGTATTGAGAGCATCCCCCCTGGTCTCCAATATATAACCACTCACATCCTCCTTTCCACGAGGTTAGCTATTGCTCACCATTGGGAAACTCCTGATCCTATATCCACGACGTAGTCACTTTGGTACATACCCATGGTTCTTAGGAACACATGTTTGCTACAAATGAAGGTCGGTTGCCTTCAGTAACCCAGAAATGGTCTAATTGGTTTGAGTGGTACTAGAGTGTGCACTATAACACACCTTAATGTAATTTTCTAGAATACTCACACTCTTGTGGTTCTGTTACGCATTACAGTTTCTTTCTTTCTTGATTTATGAATCTTTTATTTTGTATCTGCTTATGGCAACCATATATTTGTGTCTTATCTTTTTGTTCTACGTGCTGCAAAAAGTTTAATACAACTTATTGAAAGTAAACAATTGCAACACCCACCGTTTTAAAAGCTAAGTTCACCTTTTTTTTCTTTCTAAATCCAACTCCCCTATGTACCAATATACAGTCAGGTCCATAAATATTGGGACATCAACACAATTTTAATCTTTTTAGCTCGATGTACCACTACAATGGATTTGAAATGAAACGAACAAGATGTTCTTTAACTGCAGACTTTCAGCTTTAATTCAAGGGTATTTACATCCAAATCAGGTTAACGGTGTAGGAATTACAACAGTTTGTATATGTGCCTTCCACTTTTTAAGAGACCAAAAGTAATGGGACAATTGGCTGCTCAGCTGTTCCATGACCAGGTGTGTGTGTTATTCCCTCATTATGCCATTTACAAGGAGCAGATAAAAAGTCCAGATTTAATTTCAAGTGTGCTATTTGCATTTGGAATCTGTTGCTGTCAACTCTCAATATGAGATCCAAAGAGCTGTCACTATCAGTGAAGCAAGCCATCATTAGGCTGAAAAAACAAAACAAACCCATCAGAGAGATAGCAAAAACATTAGGTGTGGCCAAATCAACTGTTTGGAACATCCTTAAAAAGAAAGAATGCACCGGTGAGCTCAGGAACACCAAAAGACCCGGAAGACCACGGAAAACAACTGTGGTGGATGACCGAAGAATTCTTTCCCTGATGAAGAAAACACCCATCACAACAGTTGGCCAGATCAAGAACACTCTCCAGGAGGTAGGTGTATGTGTGTCAAAGTCAACAATTAAGAGAAGACTTCACCAGAGTGAATACAGAGGGTTCACCACAAGATGTAAACCATTTGTGAGCCTCAAAAACAGGAAGGCCAGATTAGAGTTTGCCAAACAACATCTAAAAACGCTTTCACAGTTCTGGAACAACATCCTATGAACATAATGAGACCAAGATCAACTTGTACCAGAGTGATGGGAAGAGAAGAGTATGGAGAAGGAAAGGAACTGCTCATGATCCAAAGCATACCACCTCATCAGTGAAGCATGGTGGTGGTAGTGTCATGGCGTGGGCATGTATGGCTGCCAATGGAACTGGTTCACTTGTATTTATTAATGATGTGACTGCTGACAAAAGCAGCAGGATGAATTCTGAAGTGTTTTGGCCAATATCTGCTCATATTCAGCAAAATGCTTCAGAACTCATTGGACGGCGCTTCACAGTGCATATGGACAATCACCCGAAGCATACCGCGAAAACAACCAGAGCGTTTTTAAGGGAAAGAAGTGCAATGTTATGCAATGGCCAAGTCAATCACCTGACCTGAATCCGATTGAGCATGCATTTCACTTGCTGAAGACAAAACTGAAGGGAAAATGCCCCAAGAACAAGCAGGAACTGAAGACAGTTGCAGTAGAGGCCTAACAGAGCATCACCAGGGATGAAACCCAGCGTCTGGTGTTGTCTATGCGTTCCAGACTTCAGGCTGTAATTGACTGCAAAGGATTTGCAACCAAGTATTAAAAAGTGAAAGTTTGATGGATGATTGTTAATCTGTCCCATTACTTTTGGTCCCTTAAAAAGTGGGAGGCACATATACAAACTGTTGTAATTCCTACACCGTTCACCTGATTTGGATGTAAATACCCTCAAATTAAAGCTGAAAGTCTGCAGTTAAAGCACTTGTTTGTTTCATTTCAAATCCATTGTGGTGGTGTATAGAGCCAAAAAAATTAGAATTGTGTCAATGTCCCAATATTTGTGGACCTGACTGTACCAGTAATGTACCTCTGTTGCACAAAAATACAAGTTTTCTTTGGTTTTGAAGACCGGGTCTCACCTCCATCCATGGCTGTAGTTTGCAGATCACTTCAGAAACTTCCTGGTGGACAGAGGACAGACACACAGAACAGACCAGCCAGTATGACCCAGGAAAGAGTTTATCAGTTGTCCTCATTAGCACACCTTCACACATCAACTAAGTTTTCACAGCACCCCCGGCATTCCTCCATGTGTGAATTTGCCTGACTTCCCCAGCATCCCTTCAGACAGGCTCAGGATGCATGCTAAATTACCTGGGGCCACATGTAGCCCATTGGACACCCCTGATGTAGTGCAAGTGCCTGCCTGATTGGATACCGAGTGATTGGATTGAGGGTGTCTCCGCCTATTATATAGGTTTGGTAAATCTAAAGGAGATTATAAACAGAATGTACAATCAGATTGTATAGTGTATGGCCACATTTATACACCTAAAATTACCTAGTTGCGCTTTCAGTGTCATTAATTATCGGCACACCAAACACATATGAAAAAATAGGTGACAAATGCAGTAACAAATTTACAAAAATGTCCTATGAGCTACTTTGCCAAGTGGAGCACAGCCCATTGAAATCGACTGGCTGCCCTATGTGTGTAACTGGAAAAAGGAGTCAAAAAACATGCAGTCCCAACTAGGTGTGAATAGGGCCTGAAAGTGAAATTGGTGAGTTTGCAGAGGAACAATGAGGCTCCATTTACATCTGTGTGTTTCCAAATGCATGGCAAACTGCACAGAAAATGTGTGCTTTGCCATGCGTTTCATAAATGCTGCAAATGTGCATCGTGTTTGTGTTGTCATCACATGTTAAAGGCTCCCCAAGTGCGGCAAACAGACTAAAAACTGCAGTAATGCTGCAAAATAGTTCTGGAGCTTCTCTGGGGCGATTGTTGCGCGTAGAGCAGTCTATTCAAGTGAATGGGCTGCCCTATGCGTGACGAGTGAAAACACTCCAAAACACACAAAAAAAAGACATGCGGGAATGTGAGTTTTTGTTAGTTGGAGATGTGAATGAGGCCTCATGACTGAGTGTCTCCGTCTACTCCCTCCAATGTACTTGTATAAAGATGCCATACACTATGCAATCTGATTGTACAATTTCCTTTAGATTTACCAGAACTATGGAATAGAGGACACACCTGAACAATCCATTCAATTTGTAGCAAATCAGACAGGCCCTTGTACTACATAGCTGATGGGAGATCTAAAGGAGATTGTACAATCATATTGTATAGGAAGTGGGTGGAAGGTGGTATTGTAATGAGGGAGGTGTGGTCCAGAGTGGTGAACACACCCTATCACGCCCTCTTCTATGATGCAACACAGAAGTGATGGCTTCTGGGAGATGACCTAACAGGAAGTGAATGCTGATACAAGCTACAGGAAGTGATGTAATCAGAAAATCCATTCCAAAGGTACAAGACTGACAAGATTCTAAATATCACATGAATGAGGTAAGTGAGAGAAAAGCACATTGGGAGGGCTGGGTCAGGAATGGCATGGGAAAACGTTTCTATTTATTATGACAAGTGAAATTCTGTCCAAAAAAGTGAACTTATCATTTAATCTCTAGAGCCTCTGTTTAAAACATATATATGTTTGGGGGTTCTGAGTAATTTTCCAGCAAAACAATTATGATTTTTACATGTAGGAAAAATGCCAGAATTGGCCCGGTAGAGAAGTAGATATCATCCCCCATATTCACCATTGAATTGCACTTGACATATAGGCACCCTCCACCTACCCTCTAGTTCCAAAGTGCTTCAGTTGTATCCAGTGTCCAGTGTTCCAGTTATCCAGAGCGACATGTGTTCCAGCTACCACCTCATGCTACAGCTGGTTTAAGAGGCAGGACCCCTTCACAAGACATCTGTTTCAGACCAGAGCTGTAGTCATCAATGGTAGGAGGCCTCTGGCCACCATCTTGTTTACCCAATTGAGCACTCCACGGTCCCCATCAGTGGCAGACTCTGCATTTGTCCCACTGGCCATTTGTTAGGTAGGACATCTCTGCAGTAAGTAGGCTGTACTGTTATTGCCAAAGTCATTTGTGCTGCTGTACTGTCTTTAGCATTACAGCAGGGGTCTCAAACTGGCGGCCCTCCAGCTGTTGCAAAACTACAAGTCCCATGAGGCATTGCAAGGCTGACAGTTACAAGCATGACTCCCTCAGGCAGAGGCATGATGGGGCTTGTAGTTCCGCAACAGCTGGAGGGCCACCAGTTTGAGACCCCTGCATTACAGGCTTGTGTCACTCTCTCTCTCCAGCCTAGTACACATTTTTGGTCATTTTCAAGGTGGTTGAATATGTGGAATGATCAGTGACATCTTGTGTTGTATTGCTGTGATACTGAGACTGTATTGCTATTGAAACTTTTGTCTACCGGGGGCAGGAGGCGGAGCCTAGCGGAGCAGACATGCATTGTTAGAGCTCCACACCGCTGAGGAGAGAAGAGAAGGACAAAGTGGAGCCTGCAGACTCAAAAGGTATCCATTTGAACCTTTTTGCCCCTGGGAACAAACTGTGAAAGTTTGGGCAGGAAATATGGTACTGGGAGGAAACCGTGGCAGAAATAAAAATCACCTCACAAAGAGCTCACAGGCACTCACTGCAGCTGAAGCAGCTCCAGTCACCTCACAAGATACAGCATCAGGGCGCTCTCACAGACAGAAAATGTCACAGCAAGACTCTCCATTTGAGTCAGATACAGAACAAATCCTCTCACAAACTTCTCCACAAGCCTCCTCAGTATCCCCAGTAATATTATTACAATTTGAAAAGATGCTTCATAAGGCTTTAAAACAAACCTCAGACCAAATAACAAAAAGCCTAACCAAAGAAATAAGAGAGCTGGGAAACCGCACCGCAGCCTTAGAAATAAAAATGGATGAAATTGAAATTACAACCCAAGAAAATATAACAGAATTGGAACAATTAAAAAAAGAGAATTTAATACTTCAAACTAAGCTCGAAGATTACGAAAATAGAGCCAGACGTTCAAACCTGCGCATAAGGGGAATACCTGAAACTGTGACAGACCTGCCATCTACTATTACTGCTCTATTACAAGAACTAAAGCCAGATATCCCTATTGAACGTTTAGAACTGGACAGAGTACACAGAGCCCTCACAGCCAAAAAGAAAGATGGACCCCCACGTGATATAATCACAAAATTTCATTATTACAGAACGAAAGAACAAATACTAATTGCTGCAAGAGAAAAAAAGGAACTTAATTTTCATGGACACAATTATCAAATTTTTGCTGACCTATCCCAACTTACTATTACTAAAAGACGATCCATGAAACCCCAACTAATGGAACTGCAACGCCACAACATTATGTATCAATGGGGCTTCCCCTTTTCAGTCAGATTTAACTACCAAGGTACAATTTACAGAAGCAGATCAGCAGATGAACTACAACAAACCCTTTTAAAATTAAATCTGACAGAACCCACAAGCAGCAACACTTCCACACGCAGAAGAATGGCATCATCTTCACCTTCAGGCAGCACCCAGAAAATTTCAGAACAAAATGGGAATCATCATTCTCACAAAAGAGGCCGTTATGCCACATCATCCATGGACCAAGAAGATTCAATGGACTGACATCCTAATTCCTGATATCTCTTCATTTATTATACTAAGAGATGGTTCTCTATAAAAAACCTGTATTTATAACTGAATGTAACTGCATTCTGATAGTCACACACTGTGTGGGATCATGTTACATTCCAGTTATATTTCTTATTACTTCTGATTCATATAGCCTTAGAATATATAAGTGAAATAAGGAAATTCTTGTTCAGTTATATATTATCAGGTAATAATAATAGATTTATTACTTTTTAGGACAAATATGTTCAATAATCCAGAAGTAATGGAAGCTTTTTCTTTCTTTTCTTAAAACAAATATATTATTACCTAACTAGTTCCTAGAATTATGTTTTTGTTTATTCTAATCTGAAGCAATACAACCTCAATTTTATGAGTTAACATATCTAAACAGTTACATATGAATAAAATATGTAATTGTTTACTCTAAAAGGGTTAAAATCCCAAAATAATTCAAACTATCTTCATCAATACCAAAGTTATTAACAGTACCTTTCTAACTGAATTATTTAGCCTAGGGCAAGACTAACCATATACAACCACCCTGGAATAAATAATTTCAACAAAAACTATATTCTGCACTCCAATTAATGAAACATCATTTTGATGTCTTTTGACATAGCACTTCTCTCCTGTAAGCGGAAGATCCGTGTACCCCCATTAGCCCTCCTCATTCTCCCAACCATATTATGTGGGAGTGTGACGAAGGCACTTATTCCCCTGAGAGAGATATTTATTCTCTTTCACGGGTAAATTGTGATTACTTGCAAAAAATAATTTATACAATGTATCATCTAATCTCATATGTTTTTTGTTCACTCTTTACTCCAGAATTCACTGGTTTCTTTTCTATCTATTCATCTCTTCAGTCCACACAGGTTGATCTGCGCAGTCAGCTCTGCATAACAAAAAGTAAGTCAAAACTATTTGATCTATTGCCATGGCACCACTGAATATACTTTCCCTGAATGTTCAGGGAATAAATGTCCCTCAAAAAAGGACCAAAGCCTTCCGTACTTTCCATAACAAGAAGGCTCACATAGTATGCCTCCAAGAAACACACTTCACCAAAGATTCTACTCCAAAATATATTTCTCCTTTTTATCAACAAATTTACACGGCTTCTGCCTGTACCAAGCAAAGGGGAACTCTAATTGCATTTCACCGATCCACACCATTCACCTTATCATCAGAAATTAAAGACCCAGAAGGTAGATACCTGATACTCATGGGTTATATAATGGATACAGCAATCACGGTGATTTCCTACTACGCTCCTAACAAACAACCTACACCATTCCTCTCACATATATTACAAGTGATTAATACACACAAAATAGGAACAGTGATAATGTGTGGGGATTCGAACCAGGTCCTCCTCCCATTTCTAGATAAATCACCTTTTACACCATCCAAAATAACCTCTAGATTACCTTTTTCTCAACTTCTTTCCAAATACAATCTGGTAGATTCATGGAGAGAAAGTAACCCAATGAAAAAGAAATTCACTTATTTCTCCCACCCTCATCAAACCTTCACCAGAATAGATCATATTTTTCTAACAATAGGAATGATACCAGAAATTATTGCATCAGATATAATTCCGATTCCGTGGTCTGACCATAATGCAGTATACACTACTATAGCCTCAGCCATACCAAAAGCGCATGACCCAACGTGGTACTTACCGGACATAATGCTCAAACAAGGATAGAAAAGTGTGGCGCTGGTGAATGGTGATGTAAAAGTTGTAGGTCAGGACATGATAATCCTTAAAAAGAACAAATAACAATTACAGTGTGGATTTGTGTAATCAAAAGCAATTGTTTTGGGAGGACATCTAAAAGAGTGTATAGAAAATAAATTGGAAATGAAAAACTCAAATGTGTGAGGGAGTGAAATGTTCGATAACAACCTGTAGGGTGGCTAAAAAACAATCATACATACACAACCATATTTTAAAGTGACATTGCAGGAGGATAGATAAGAAGTACAGGATATCTTAGTATACTAAATATACAGCTCCACGCAAAAATACTGTTCATTGGTGTTAAAACCAGAAGAGGGGACGTCAGAATCCCTATGAGGGGATACGCATATGTGAATGGTCAATGTTAATTGGGGGACAAATAAAGTACTACTAAATGAGTCCCACAAATATCCGGACATAAGCCGTCTTCCCGTGAGATGATGACAGATCCTTAAGTACGGAAAGATTCTTGACTTATGTGGATGATCCCAACATCGAAAAAAAGACAAAAGAATGCCCTTACCGGATCTGGTGGACTCACAGGCCGTTGGCGGTGAGTCAATCGGGCTTGTACCGTCAAGCGGTGTGGGGTGGAGGTCTGTACGAAGGCTGGTACGAAATCTCGTCAGACGTCCTCGGATGGTGTGCCAGGGTGGGATCCAGAGCTCCCAGGATTCGGTTGCGGTCGCCGAATGACCGTTTCCTCAACAGCCAGCCACGTGAGACAACAGGCAGAGAAAGGAAAAAGAAAAAAGCTTCCACATAGTGTGAATCCTTAATGGTAAAAAAGCGTTGCAGCACTTTATTGAGGAGTATAGTTCCAAAAATTTACAAAATGAGGGCGGTAAAAACTCGGCTCAGAATAAAATTTGCATCAAACAGCATAGAAATAATGTAAAATAGCGCAGTGGGTAGTGGTGGGGTATAATCATAGGAACCCGACGCGTTTCGCCTCCATAGGCTTCTGCTGGGGTATGAATAAGCCCCCCACACAACTGCGCTTTATATATTATGACAAAAATGAAGTGTAACAGCTGATTAGCGCTGTTACACGAGGTGACTTCCGGGTTCGGCAGCGTCATAGGTGACCAAACGTCACACGGTGTTTTTCCGGCCAATCAGAGTGACAAGAGGTGGTCAGAGACCAAGCCTCACTTCTGGTGTCGAATCAGCGGAGCGGCTATCTCATTCGTCCTCGCGGTCATGTGCCGGTCACATGACGTGCTTGCCAAAGGAGTGACGATAGGACGCTCTCCGTTTGCGTTTCAAAGGAGACAGGAAGTGAGGACTTGTCAAGTCGCGCCGTGGACCGCAAACATAGCGGCGATCCAAGGTGTTACTGTCTCGTTTAAAATTGTATTGGGCAATCCAATAATATGGGCTTGATCCCGGAAGTCCTCGCAAACTGTCCTCATAGGCGATAATCAGACAATAAGAAGTAAAGAATTAAAAATTAAAAAGTAGAGAATAAGAAATTCTGCATATCATGTAAAAATTAACAGGAAGGTTCTCAATGTGCAAGCAGGTAATACGGATTGGTGGCTGTACAACATATTATTCTAATAGTAATAGTACCTGAATAAAATAGAAAATAAAGGGAGGGGGCAGGAGGCGGAGCCTAGCGGAGCAGACATGCATTGTTAGAGCTCCACACTGCTGAGGAGAGAAGAGAAGGACAAAGCGGAGCCTGCAGGCTCAAAAGGTATCCATTTGAACCTTTTTGCCCCAGGGAACAAACTGTGAAAGTTTGGGCAGGAAATATGGTACTGGGAGGAAACCGTGGCAGAAATAAAAATCACCTCACAAAGAGCTCACAGGCACTCACTGCAGCTGAAGCAGCTCCAGTCACCTCACAAGATACAGCATCAGGGCGCTCTCACAGACAGAAAATGTCACAGCAAGACTCTCCATTTGAGTCAGATACAGAACAAATCCTCTCACAAACTTCTCCACAAGCCTCCTCAGTATCCCCAGTAATATTATTACAATTTGAAAAGATGCTTCATAAGGCTTTAAAACAAACCTCAGACCAAATAACAAAAAGCCTAACCAAAGAAATAAGAGAGCTGGGAAACCACACCGCAGCCTTAGAAATAAAAATGGATGAAATTGAAATTACAACCCAAGAAAATATAACAGAATTGGAACAATTAAAAAAAGAGAATTTAATACTTCAAACTAAGCTCGAAGATTACGAAAATAGAGCCAGACGTTCAAACTTGCGCATAAAGGGAATACCTGAAACTGTGACAGACCTGCAATCTACTATTACTGCTCTATTACAAGAACTAAAGCCAGATATCCCTATTGAACGTTTAGAACTGGACAGAGTACACAGAGCCCTCACAGCCAAAAAGAAAGATGGACCCCCACGTGATATAATCACAAAATTTCATTATTACAGAACGAAAGAACAAATACTAATTGCTGCAAGAGAAAAAAAGGAACTTAATTTTCAAGGACACAATTATCAAATTTTTGCTGACCTATCCCAACTTACTATTACTAAAAGACGATCCATGAAACCCCAACTAATGGAACTGCAACGCCACAACATTATGTATCAATGGGGCTTCCCCTTTTCAGTCAGATTTAACCACCAAGGTACAATTTACAGAAGCAGATCAGCAGATGAACTACAACAAACCCTTTTAAAATTAAATCTGACAGAACCCACAAGCAGCAACACTCCCACACGCAGAAGAATGGCATCATCTTCACCTTCAGGCAGCACCCAGAAAATTCCAGAACAAAATGGGAATCATCATTCTCACAAAAGAGGCCGTTATGCCACATCATCCATGGACCAAGAAGATTCAATGGACTGACATCCTAATTCCTGATATCTCTTCATTTATTATACTAAGAGATGGTTCTCTATAAAAAACCTATATTTATAACTGAATGTAACTACATTCTGATAGTCACACACTGTGTGGGATCATGTTACATTCCAGTTATATTTCTTATTACTTCTGATTCATATAGCCTTAGAATATATAAGTGAAATAAGGAAATTCTTGTTCAGTTATATATTATCAGGTAATAACAATAGATTTATTACTTTTTAGGACAAATATGTTCAATAATCCAGAAGTAATGGAAGCTTTTTCTTTCTTTTCTTAAAACAAATATATTATTACCTAACTAGTTCCTAGAATTATGTTTTTGTTTATTCTAATCTGAAGCAATACAACCTCAATTTTATGAGTTAACATATCTAAACAGTTACATATGAATAAAATATGTAATTGTTTACTCTAAAAGGGTTAAAATCCCAAAATAATTCAAACTATCTTCATCAATACCAAAGTTATTAACAGTACCTTTCTAACTGAATTATTTAGCCTAGGGCAAGACTAACCATATACATCCACCCTGGAATAAATAATTTCAACAAAAACTATATTCTGCACTCCAATTAATGAAACATCATTTTGATGTCTTTTGACATAGCACTTCTCTCCTGTAAGCGGAAGATCCGTGTACCCCCATTAGCCCTCCTCATTCTCCCAACCATATTATGTGGGAGTGTGACGAAGGCACTTATTCCCCTGAGAGAGATATTTATTCTCTTTCACGGGTAAATTGTGATTACTTGCAAAAAATAATTTATACAATGTATCATCTAATCTCATATGTTTTTTGTTTACTCTTTACTCCAGAATTCACTGGTTTCTTTTCTATCTATTCATCTCTTCAGTCCACACAGGTTGATCTGCGCAGTCAGCTCTGCATAACAAAAAGTAAGTCAAAACTATTTGATCTATTGCCATGGCACCACTAAATATACTTTCCCTGAATGTTCAGGGAATAAATGTCCCTCAAAAAAGGACCAAAGCCTTCCGTACTTTTCATAACAAGAAGACTCACATAGTATGCCTCCAAGAAACACACTTCACCAAAGATTCTACTCCAAAATATATTTCTCCTTTTTATCAACAAATTTACACGGCTTCTGCCTGTACCAAGCAAAGGGGAACTCTAATTGCATTTCACCGATCCACACCATTCACCTTATCATCAGAAATTAAAGACCCAGAAGGTAGATACCTGATACTCATGGGTTATATAATGGATACAGCAATCACGGTGATTTCCTACTACGCTCCTAACAAACAACCTACACCATTCCTCTCACATATATTACAAGTGATTAATACACACAAAATAGGAACAGTGATAATGTGTGGGGATTCGAACCAGGTCCTCCTCCCATTTCTAGATAAATCACCTTTTACACCATCCAAAATAACCTCTAGATTACCTTTTTCTCAACTTCTTTTCAAATACAATCTGGTAGATTCGTGGAGAGAAAGTAACCCAATGAAAAAGAAATTCACTTATTTCTCACACCCTCATCAAACCTTCACCAGAATAGATCATATTTTTCTAACAATAGGAATGATACCAGAAATTATTGCATCAGATATAATTCCGATTCCGTGGTCTGACCATAATGCAGTATACACTACTATAGCCTCAGCCATACCAAAAGCGCATGACCCAACGTGGTACTTACCGGACATAATGCTCAAACACCCACTACATCAGATGGCCATTGAACAAGCTTTAAAGGAATACATATCAATTAATAATACAGCAGACATCTCCCCAATAACACTGTGGGAAGCTCATAAGCCTGTCTTGCGTGGTACAATACAAAGACAAATGGCACTATTTAAACGGGAACGCAAAAATCTAGCAAAAAAACTAGAACTCAATTTTAATGCAGCCTACATATCATTTCAAGATAATCCATCTCAGAGTACAAAATCTCAGCTGGAAAAATCTAGATTGGAATACGATCTATTTCTCACTGAGTCAGTTGATAAATCCCTCAAACGCTCCAAACACAATTTCTACATGAATACAAACAAACCAGGTACATATTTGGCTCGGGCATTAAATTCAACTAACAAATCTTTCAAACCAATACGTTTGAAATTATCAAAAAATGTTTACACTTGTAATCCAGTTAAAATAGTCCATAAATTTCACTCACATCTCGCAACTTTATACAAGACAAACAATGAATTTAATCCTACAGAGGCTGAATCCTTCTTCTCAAAAATAACCTTACCTGAGTTATCTCAGAATCAAAAAAGCAGTTTGGATGAGCCTATAACTATAGATGAAGTTGCTAACGCCATAAAAGACCTAAAACTTAACAAAAGACCAGGCCCAGACGGCTACTCGGCTTTATACTATAAAACATTCTCAGAAATACTCTCTCCCATTCTCACTGAAACTTTTAACAAACTTCTAGATGGACATTCTTTTCGGCAAGAAACACTAATGGCAATTGTTTGTATGATCCCAAAACCCCTTTCTGATGATACTTCCTGTGTGAATTATCGGCCTATCTCTCTGTTAAACCTTGATATTAAGTTATTAGCAAAAATAATAGCAAAACGCCTCAATAGCATTATAGGAAAATTAATACATAGAGATCAAGTAGGCTTCATGCCAAATAGACAGGCAGGCGATAATATACGCAGGGCAGTGTTATTGGCACATATTGCTAAAAAACGGAAAATCCCTTTATGTTTTCTATCTCTCGATATTAAGAGGGCATTTGACACAGTATCCTGGCAATATATGCAATATTCATTACAAAAATGGGGTTTTGGACCCCACTTTTTAACATGGATCAAAGCATTATATAATAAACCCAAAGCCTATATAAAATATGCTGGATACAAATCTGAAGCCTTTAATATCGAAAGAGGTACCCGACAGGGTTGCCCATTATCTCCCTTATTATTTGCCCTTATACTCGAACCCATGGCCCAATACATCAGAACAAACCAAACTATAACTGGCATTGAAGTAGGAGGTATTACACACAAATTATGTATATTTGCAGACGATATATTACTTTTTCTATCATCACCACAGGTCTCTGGTCCTAACTTAATACCAGCTCTTGATGGATTTGCAGCCCTATCCGGCCTTATGATTAATCCTAAGAAATGCCTAGTGCTTAATATTTCACTCACAAACATGGAATTGATCCCGGCTAGGGCTGCACTCCCATTCACATGGGCAGAAAAATCAATCCCATATCTTGGAATTCATTTAACAGCATCTCATTCTGACTTATTCTCAACCAATTATCCTCCTGTATTAAGACAGATCACAAATCTAATAAAACAATGGTCGCAACTTCCTTTATCCTGGATAGGGAAGATTAATGCAATCAAAATGACTATTCTACCCAAATTGCTTTATCTATTCAGAGTCCTCCCTATTCCAATTCCTTCCTATTTTTTGAGAATAGTACAAAAAAGAGCAACTTCGTTTATATGGGGCTCTTCTAAACCACGTATACCTATACACACACTACATCTTCCCAAAAATAAAGGAGGCCTGGGATACCCTAATTTTACTAACTACTACAGAGCAGCACATTTGGCCAGTCTGTCCAAATACCATGCAAAACAGGAAATCCCATTATGGGTATTTATAGAGGCTTCAGAAATTGACCCTCTATTAATATCAAATTTATTATGGCTTGATCCTAAAGACCGCTTTAAAATTCATAATCCCATAACTAAACACTTCTTATCTCTCTGGGATAAACTAAAAACCAAATATCAGTTACAATCTCCACACAATCCTCTCCTTTCTTTTATCAGAAATCCGGCCTTTTATCCGGCATGGATCTACCCAAATTCTTTTAAAGCTTGGACAACATCAGGCATTCAGACACTAAATGACTTCATAGCATCTAAATCATTCCTTTCATTCCCATCGCTTAGAGAAAAATATGATCTACCAAACTCTGAGATATTTAGATATCTCCAAATCAAAAATTTCTATACACCATTCCTAAAGGGGGATACACCATTATCCCAATTATCCATTTTTGAATCAATCTGTACAAAAGATCCATTTGCTAAAGGTACAATTTCATCACTTTATAATCAATTATATGGAGTAGCAAATCTTAATAGACCCTCTTACGTTCAGAGGTGGGAGGAGGACCTGGGACGAACTTTAGAAGACACGGACTGGTCTAACATATGGCTCACATCTAAGTCATCTTCACCCAACATCTTAGCACTGGAGACAAATTATAAAGTCCTAACTCGCTGGTACCTTGTACCCGCTAGAGTGGCAAAATATTCACCTAATACCTCAGCTCTTTGTTTTCGAGGATGCCCAGAAATAGGCACATATTTACACATATGGTGGACGTGCCCAGTAATCCAAACCTTCTGGAAGGAAGTCTTCGTGATTGCATCTAAAATATTTAAAAAAATAATACAACCAGATCCATATTTAACTTTACTTAATCTAAAACCGGAATGGTTAACACTCTCTCAATTCAAACTTATGATCCAACTAATAACGGCTGCAAAACAAACAGTGGCCAAGGCATGGAAATCTCCTACATTGGTACTAGCAGAAACAATTCACAGAATGAATAATACAATGTCCCATGCTAAGATGATAGCCATCGATCAAAATCAAATTCCAAAATTTGAAAAACTTTGGCATCCTTGGATAAAACAACAGTTCCTGTCAAACTTCAATGACTCTGTCCTGTTGCCATGGTAACAGATTAAATGACTTACAGAGACACCCATTCTAAGGCTTCAAAGAGAACTAAAAAGAATAATAAACTGACGAGCGGGACAACCTTGTGGACCATACCTCTACCTTTCAACCCTTTTTCTTCTTTCTCTTTCCTTTTCTCCACCTTACGATTAAAGCTCATTATCAGAATTTATTTGACCTATATACACTCTACTTGTAAACAATATGTATAGTAGGTATAAATCATTTAAATACCTACAAAAGTAACTAAGGAAATTATATATATCTTTAATTTAGGTTTACGTGAACCCAATGTTTAATATTTGAAATTTCATGATATTTACCTATATAAACCCTACTGTAAAACAATGAGCTTACTTTATAGATCCTTGTAAACTTACTTTATGTATCTTTATAACATTGTATACTCAATAAACTTCTTTTGACAAGGAAAATAGAAAATAAAGGAAGAATAGTGAGGAGAATTGGCAAAATACCTAAAAGTGCAGATAGGTCATGTAGCAGAGACCAATGTATAGTGATGTAAAAAAATCCTGAGATCGTTAATGATGGTAGCATCTGAGTGTGGATCAGAAAACGTGCATCATAAGTGACAAAATCAAGGAAAAAATCAAGGAAAAAAAATATCAAAATACAACTAAAGGGGTAGTCTGTACAAAAGAACAAATTGTACTCAATGATCAAAATGGGAGTACAGTTCCATACAGAACGTGCTTGTACGTTATATAAGGTGAGAGAAGGCAGTGTGGATTCGAAATGGTTTCCACTTACATAAAAATTCTGCAAAAAATATTTCGTGAGAGTATATATTCTATAGTGTAAGAATAAGCAGTGTGTATTCGAAAAAAGTTTCCCAAAAAAAAAAAAAAAAAAAAGTATATTCTGTAGTTTAAGGAGGGGGGGGGAGGGGCACCACGCGAACCCCGGGCCTCTAAGGATAACCGCCATCTGGGGGACATCAACGCCTAAGACTGATTTATAAAGGCGTTGATGTCCCACTCGACGTTGAGTCCGTGTGGTGCATAGCACTTCATGAGGTGTATCCAAAAAGTTTCAAGCTTGGAGACCCCCCTGGTGCTAGGTTCACCCCTCCAATGTGGAACAAATTTGTCGATGATTTGGAACTTCGTTCCAGATGGATTTTGATTGTGGTGGTGTAAGTAGTGTTTAGGAACGCTATGATTGGTGCGCCCTTTTAGTATGGCTGTTATGTGCTCGTTCACTCGTATAGAAAAATTACGAATAGTTCGACCTATATACTGCTTGCCACAAGGGCAAGTGATAAGGTAGACTATAAACTTTGTGGTACATGTTGCGAATTGCTTCATCTTGTATTCCTTTCCAGTTGTAGATGACATGAAAGTTTCAATTTTACGGGATTTGCAGACATTAAGTTTGCATACTGTACATTTTCTGCAGGGGTAGAAGCCTTTAAAGTCATGGAAGAACGATGGCGTCTTCGGAGGGTCTACTACTCCTGGTGCGATTCTACCCCCTATCGATGGTGCGCCTTTATAGATTACTCCAGCCTGATTGGGGAGTAATGGGCCCAATATTCGGTCATTTTTAAGTATTTTCCAATGTCTTGAGATAATACTTTTTATCTGTTTATGTTGGATGGAGTAATTAGTAAGGAAGGCCCATTTATGTCTCTCATCTAAAGGTTTTTTAGGCTGTTCCACTAGTAGAGATAAGCGATCGATATGGGCTACTTTCTGGATCTCCTGGTCAATTAGTTCTCCATCATAACCCTTTTTTTCGAATCTGGATTTAATAGTCTCTGCTTGTGTATAGTAGTCCGGTAGAAGAGAGCAGTTGCGTCTGATTCTCATCAGTTGGCTTCGAGGGACTGATTTCAGCCATGCTGTATGATGACAGCTGTCAATCGGAATGTAACCGTTACGGTCAGTGACTTTGAAGAAAGTTTTCGTCTCCAGTCGACCGTTAACAGCTGTGATTTCCAGATCCAAGAAGTGTATTGCAGAGGTACTCGCTTCATAAGACAAGTGGATACCCACCTCGTTCTCATTGAGAGTGGACATGAAGTGGTTCAGGGATTCCATGGAGCCTCTCCATAGGAGGAGGATGTCGTCGATGTACCTGGCCCACAGAGCCAACTGTGGGGGTTGCAGGACCCCGACGACATCCTCCTCCCATTTGGCCATGAAGATGTTGGCCAAACTGGGGGCAAATTTTGCCCCCATGGCTACCCCCTTTGTCTGCAGATAATAGCGATTATTGTACCAGAAGTAATTTGACTTCGTGGCAAAATATAGCAGATCCATAATGAACCTCTTTTGGGTCAAAGGGATATTTTTGTCCCTTGATAGAAAAAGTTCCACCGCTCCTAGGCCTAGTTCGTGAGGGATGATAGTGTAAAGGGACGTAACGTCCGCAGTAACTAGTATGAGATCGTTACTAAAGGTGACCTGTTGTAATTTGTTGATGGTATCCCGGGTATCCTTCAGGAAAGATGGTATCGTTTTCACTATGGGCTGTAAGTAATGGTCAATGTATTTCCCTATGCGGGAAGTTACGGAGTTGATTCCGCTAATAATCGGGCGGCCAGGAGGTTGAGTGATGTTTTTGTGCACCTTGGGCAGATAGTACATTATAGGGATGCGTGGGACCGCTGGGACCAAGAAATTTCTTTCTTTTTTATCCAATATGCCTAGTTGGAAGCCAGTATCGATCAGATCCGCCAGTCTTCTTTTAAAGCCCATAGTGGGATTAGATGCGAGGGGTAGATAAGTTTCTGTGTCACTTAGGATTCTGGTCATCTCAGCTTGGTAGTCTTTGCTATCAAGGACAACAATTCCTCCGCCCTTGTCCGCCGGGCGGATGACGAGGTCTTTACGCTCGCAGAGGGATTTTAAACCTACTTTAATGTTGGGATCAGTGTAGTATTTCTTCTTTGGGAGTCCATCTAAGTCTTCCAATACCAGGTCGCGAAACACTTTGATGGATGAAGCTATAGGCGCTGGAGGGTTGAAAAGAGATGGGTTGGCTAACCCTGAGTGAACTGAGCGGGAGTTTGCAAGAGGGTTTAAAGGCCTACTTGAATTAGATGCAATATATCTTTGCACATTGAGTTTGCGCACAAATTTGTGCACACCTGATGGTCTCTGAGTTACATCTAGAATGGGACATCGCCTTCCTGGAACAGTACACCAAGGAACGCATGGTCCCTAGAGGCCTAAGGTGGACAATTCACCCACAACAAGGTGATCCAGACATTGAGTCATGGTATCATTATTTTAATGAAGCAGGGATATCCCTCTTGGGGTTCCTTATAGATAGAAAACGTACTAGAAGAACTATTATCGATAGAGAAATCAAGGAAATTAGAGACAAACTCCTTCCACACAAATCTACTATAGAGTATACTAATCTCTCTACCAACCTGAAGAACCACCTAGAAAAGGAAGAACGTGAACAAAAAACAAAAAAACAGAAGAAATACAGCAGAGACCTAAGTGATTACAAAAATGGCAGTGTTTTTAGTTGGCAAACTACCAGCCAAGCTAAAGACCCACCCGCCAGTTCAAGTTACCCTACGGAGACGGGGAATTTGGATGTATCTAGGGTTTCACATATCCCCTTAGTGCCTCCTCCCCCCCCCCATTGGGAACAATAGACGTCCCTCCTATCCTCCCCCTGCATCTACATCCCAATACAATGGTCCCCCCTCTACGTCTGGAAATAGAGGTCGTAGCAACAGGGGGAAGGGTAGGGGTAACAGGGATCGTTCTGTCCATTATGAAGATTACAGACAGACTATTCCCCCCGAAGACATAATATGGGTCAAAATGAACATCATTACCATTATCCTTATCCGCAAAGAACCCCCATTAACACTAGCAATAGATTTTCACCACTCAGAGACGAACGACCCACCGATTATCGGAACTCCCAATATCGATATGATTATGGAGACAGGGATTATTCGGAGAGATCACCTTTTAACTACAACCAGGCTAGACCAAAACCTTTACACCCGGGGGGTTTTCACAGAGAACAAGATTACCACACACGAAATCCAGAACAAAACGCGGCACCCGAGGGGGGAGGCGTACCAATAAAGAGAAAACGGGTCTGAAGGATGATGGCATTTTCAACCTAAGTAAAGCCAACTTCTCTCCGGCGGAACTTAGTGTTTTGAACAAAGGATTGAAATTTGCCCCCCCCAAAACACTAAGCAAATTTTCCACATTTATAGATGTGCACAAATTTGTGCGCAAACTCAATGTGCAAAGATATATTGCATCTAATTCAAGTAGGCCTTTAAACCCTCTTGCAAACTCCCGCTCAGTTCACTCAGGGTTAGCCAACCCATCTCTTTTCAACCCCCCAGCGCCTATAGCTTCATCCATCAAAGTGTTTCGCGACCTGGTATTGGAAGACTTAGATGGACTCCCAAAGAAGAAATACTACACTGATCCCAACATTAAAGTAGGTTTAAAATCCCTCTGCGAGCGTAAAGACCTCGTCATCCGCCCGGCGGACAAGGGCGGAGGAATTGTTGTCCTTGATAGCAAAGACTACCAAGCTGAGATGACCAGAATCCTAAGTGACACAGAAACTTATCTACCCCTCGCATCTAATCCCACTATGGGCTTTAAAAGAAGACTGGCGGATCTGATCGATACTGGCTTCCAACTAGGCATATTGGATAAAAAAGAAAGAAATTTCTTGGTCCCAGCGGTCCCACGCATCCCTATAATGTACTATCTGCCCAAGGTGCACAAAAACATCACTCAACCTCCTGGCCGCCCGATTATTAGCGGAATCAACTCCGTAACTTCCCGCATAGGGAAATACATTGACCATTACTTACAGCCCATAGTGAAAACGATACCATCTTTCCTGAAGGATACCCGGGATACCATCAACAAATTACAACAGGTCACCTTTAGTAACGATCTCATACTAGTTACTGCGGACGTTACGTCCCTTTACACTATCATCCCTCACGAACTAGGCCTAGGAGCGGTGGAACTTTTTCTATCAAGGGACAAAAATATCCCTTTGACCCAAAAGAGGTTCATTATGGATCTGCTATATTTTGCCACGAAGTCAAATTACTTCTGGTACAATAATCGCTATTATCTGCAGACAAAGGGGGTAGCCATGGGGGCAAAATTTGCCCCCAGTTTGGCCAACATCTTCATGGCCAAATGGGAGGAGGATGTCGTCGGAGTCCTGCAACCCCCACAGTTGGCTCTGTGGGCCAGGTACATCGACGACATCCTCCTCCTATGGAGAGGCTCCATGGAATCCCTGAACCACTTCATGTCCACTCTCAATGAGAACGAGGTGGGTATCCACTTGTCTTATGAAGCGAGTACCTCTGCAATACACTTCTTGGATCTGGAAATCACAGCTGTTAACGGTCGACTGGAGACGAAAACTTTCTTCAAAGTCACTGACCGTAACGGTTACATTCCGATTGACAGCTGTCATCATACAGCATGGCTGAAATCAGTCCCTCGAAGCCAACTGATGAGAATCAGACGCAACTGCTCTCTTCTACCGGACTACTATACACAAGCAGAGACTATTAAATCCAGATTCGAAGAAAAGGGTTATGATGGAGAACTAATTGACCAGGAGATCCAGAAAGTAGCCCATATCGATCGCTTATCTCTACTAGTGGAACAGCCTAAAAAACCTTTAGATGAGAGACATAAATGGGCCTTCCTTACTAATTACTCCATCCAACATAAACAGATAAAAAGTATTATCTCAAGACATTGGAAAATACTTAAAAATGACCGAATATTGGGCCCATTACTCCCCAATCAGGCTGGAGTAATCTATAAAGGCGCACCATCGATAGGGGGTAGAATCGCACCAGGAGTAGTAGACCCTCCGAAGACGCCATCGTTCTTCCATGACTTTAAAGGCTTCTACCCCTGCAGAAAATGTACAGTATGCAAACTTAATGTCTGCAAATCCCGTAAAATTGAAACTTTCATGTCATCTACAACTGGAAAGGAATACAAGATGAAGCAATTCGCAACATGTACCACAAAGTTTATAGTCTACCTTATCACTTGCCCTTGTGGCAAGCAGTATATAGGTCGAACTATTCGTAATTTTTCTATACGAGTGAACGAGCACATAACAGCCATACTAAAAGGGCGCACCAATCATAGCGTTCCTAAACACTACTTACACCACCACAATCAAAATCCATCTGGAACGAAGTTCCAAATCATCGACAAATTTGTTCCACATTGGAGGGGTGAACCTAGCACCAGGGGGGTCTCCAAGCTTGAAACTTTTTGGATACACCTCATGAAGTGCTATGCACCACACGGACTCAACGTCGAGTGGGACATCAACGCCTTTATAAATCAGTCTTAGGCGTTGATGTCCCCCAGATGGCGGTTATCCTTAGAGGCCTGGGGTTCGCGTGGTGCCCCTCCCCCCCCTCCTTAAACTACAGAATATACTTTTTTTTTTTTTTGGGAAACTTTTTTCGAATACACACTGCTTATTCTTACACTATAGAATATATACTCTCACAAAATATTTTTTGCAGAATTTTTATGCAAGTGGAAACCATTTCGAATCCACACTGCCTTCTCTCACCTTATATAACGTACAAGCACGTTCTGTATGGAACTGTACTCCCATTTTGATCATTGAGTACAATTTGTTCTTTTGTACAGACTACCCCTTTAGTTGTATTTTGATATTTTTTTTCCTTGATTTTTTCCTTGATTTTGTCACTTATGATGCACGTTTTCTGATCCACACTCAGATGCTACCATCATTAACGATCTCAGGATTTTTTTACATCACTATACATTGGTCTCTGCTACATGACCTATCTGCACTTTTAGGTATTTTGCCAATTCTCCTCACTATTCTTCCTTTATTTTCTATTTTATTCAGGTACTATTACTATTAGAATAATATGTTGTACAGCCACCAATCCGTATTACCTGCTTGCACATTGAGAACCTTCCTGTTAATTTTTACATGATATGCAGAATTTCTTATTCTCTACTTTTTAATTTTTAATTCTTTACTTCTTATTGTCTGATTATCGCCTATGAGGACAGTTTGCGAGGACTTCCGGGATCAAGCCCATATTATTGGATTGCCCAATACAATTTTAAACGAGACAGTAACACCTTGGATCGCCGCTATGTTTGCGGTCCACGGCGCGACTTGACAAGTCCTCACTTCCTGTCTCCTTTGAAACGCAAACGGAGAGCGTCCTATCGTCACTCCTTTGGCAAGCACGTCATGTGACCGGCACATGACCGCGAGGACGAATGAGATAGCCGCTCCGCTGATTCGACACCAGAAGTGAGGCTTGGTCTCTGACCACCTCTTGTCACTCTGATTGGCCGGAAAAACACCGTGTGACGTTTGGTCACCTATGACGCTGCCGAACCCGGAAGTCACCTCGTGTAACAGCGCTAATCAGCTGTTACACTTCATTTTTGTCATAATATATAAAGCGCAGTTGTGTGGGGGGCTTATTCATACCCCAGCAGAAGCCTATGGAGGCGAAACGCGTCGGGTTCCTATGATTATACCCCACCACTACCCACTGCGCTATTTTACATTATTTCTATGCTGTTTGATGCAAATTTTATTCTGAGCCGAGTTTTTACCGCCCTCATTTTGTAAATTTTTGGAACTATACTCCTCAATAAAGTGCTGCAACGCTTTTTTACCATTAAGGATTCACACTATGTGGAAGCTTTTTTCTTTTTCCTTTCTCTGCCTGTTGTCTCACGTGGCTGGCTGTTGAGGAAACGGTCATTCGGCGACCGCAACCGAATCCTGGGAGCTCTGGATCCCACCCTGGCACACCATCCGAGGACGTCTGACGAGATTTCGTACCAGCCTTCGTACAGACCTCCACCCCACACCGCTTGACGGTACAAGCCCGATTGACTCACCGCCAACGGCCTGTGAGTCCACCAGATCCGGTAAGGGCATTCTTTTGTCTTTTTTTCGATGTTGGGATCATCCACATAAGTCAAAAATCTTTCCGTACTTAAGGATCTGTCATCATCTCACGGGAAGACGGCTTATGTCCGGATATTTGTGGGACTCATTTAGTAGTACTTTATTTGTCCCCCAATTAACATTGACCATTCACATATGCGTATCCCCTCATAGGGATTCTGACGTCCCCTCTTCTGGTTTTAACACCAATGAACAGTATTTTTGCGTGGAGCTGTATATTTAGTATACTAAGATATCCTGTACTTCTTATCTATCCTCCTGCAATGTCACTTTAAAATATGGTTGTGTATGTATGATTGTTTTTTAGCCACCCTACAGGTTGTTATCGAACATTTCACTCCCTCACACATTTGAGTTTTTCATTTCCAATTTATTTTCTATACACTCTTTTAGATGTCCTCCCAAAACAATTGCTTTTGATTACACAAATCCACACTGTAATTGTTATTTGTTCTTTTTAAGGATTATCATGTCCTGACCTACAACTTTTACATCACCATTCACCAGCGCCACACTTTTTTATCCTTATTTCTACTTGCAACGGTCAAATTGCTGTGTTGGCTGCTTTACAAGAGTTGGCGCAATTTCTACACCTTTTTTATAATGCTCAAACACCCACTACATCAGATGGCCATTGAACAAGCTTTAAAGGAATACATATCAATTAATAATACAACAGACATCTCCCCAATAACACTGTGGGAAGCTCATAAGCCTGTCTTGCGTGGTACAATACAAAGACAAATGGCACTATTTAAACGGGAACGCAAAAATCTAGCAAAAAAACTAGAGCTCAATTTTAATGCAGCCTACATATCATTTCAAGATAATCCATCTCAGAGTACAAAATCTCAGCTGGAAAAATCTAGATTGGAATACGATCTATTTCTCACTGAGTCAGTTGATAAATCCCTCAAACGCTCCAAACACAATTTCTACATGAATACAAACAAACCAGGTATATATTTGGCTCGGGCATTAAATTCAACTAACAAATCTTTCAAACCAATACGTTTGAAATTATCAAAAAATTTTTACACTTGTAATCCAGTTAAAATAGTCCATAAATTTCACTCACATCTCGCAACTTTATACAAGACAAACAATGAATTTAATCCTACAGAGGCTGAATCCTTCTTCTCAAAAATAACCTTACCTGAGTTATCTCAGAATCAAAAAAGCAGTTTGGATGAGCCTATAACTATAGATGAAGTTGCTAACGCCATAAAAGACCTAAAACTTAACAAAAGACCAGGCCCAGACGGCTACTCGGCTTTATACTATAAAACATTCTCAGAAATACTCTCTCCCATTCTTACTAAAACTTTTAACAAACTTCTAGATGGACATTCTTTTCGGCAAGAAACACTAATGGCAATTGTTTGTATGATCCCAAAACCCCTTTCTGATGATACTTCCTGTGTGAATTATCGGCCTATCTCTCTGTTAAACCTCGATATTAAATTATTAGCAAAAATAATAGCAAAACGCCTCAATAGCATTATAGGAAAATTAATACATAGAGATCAAGTAGGCTTCATGCCAAATAGACAGGCAGGCGATAATATACGCAGGGCAGTGATATTGACACATATTGCTAAAAAACGGAAAATCCCTTTATGTTTTCTATCTCTCGATATTAAGAGGGCATTTGACACAGTATCCTGGCAATATATGCAATATTCATTACAAAAATGGGGTTTTGGACCCCACTTTTTAACATGGATCAAAGCATTATATAATAAACCCAAAGCCTATATAAAATATGCTGGATACAAATCTGAAGCCTTTAATATCGAAAGAGGTACCCGACAGGGTTGCCCATTATCTCCCTTATTATTTGCCCTTATACTCGAACCCATGGCCCAATACATCAGAACAAACCAAACTATAACTGGCATTGAAGTAGGAGGTATTACACACAAATTATGTATATTTGCAGACGATATATTACTTTTTCTATCATCACCACAGGTCTCTGGTCCTAACTTAATACCAGCTCTTGATGGATTTGCAGCCCTATCCGGCCTTATGATTAATCCTAAGAAATGCCTAGTGCTTAATATTTCACTCACAAACATGGAATTGATCCCGGCTAGGGCTGCACTCCCATTCACATGGGCAGAAAAATCAATCCCATATCTTGGAATTCATTTAACAGCATCTCATTCTGACTTATTCTCAACCAATTATCCTCCTGTATTAAGACAGATCACAAATCTAATAAAACAATGGTCGCAACTTCCTTTATCCTGGATGGGGAAGATTAATGCAATCAAAATGACTATTCTACCCAAATTGCTTTATCTATTCAGAGTCCTCCCTATTCCAATTCCTTCCTATTTTTTGAGAATAGTACAAAAAAGAGCAACTTCATTTATATGGGGCTCTTCTAAACCACGTATACCTATACACACACTACAGCTTCCCAAAAATAAAGGAGGCCTGGGATACCCTAATTTTACTAACTACTACAGAGCAGCACATTTGGCCAGTCAGTCCAGATACCATGCAAAACAGGAAATCCCATTATGGGTATTTATAGAGGCTTCAGAAAATGACCCTCTATTAATATCAAATTTATTATGGCTTGATCCTAAAGACCGCTTTAAAATTCATAATCCCATAACTAAACACTTCTTATCTCTCTGGGATAAACTAAAAACCAAATATCAGTTACAATCTCCACACCAAAAATTTCTATACACCATTCCTAAAGGGGGATACACCATTATCCCAATTATCCATTTTTGAATCAACCTGTACAAAAGATCCATTTGCTAAAGGTACAATTTCATCACTTTATAATCAATTATATGGAGTAGCAAATCTTAATAGACCCTCTTACGTTCAGAGGTGGGAGGAGGACCTGGGACAAACTTTAGAAGACACGGACTGGTCTAACATATGGCTCACATCTAAGTCATCTTCACCCAACATCTTAGCACTGGAGACAAATTATAAAGTCCTAACTCGCTGGTACCTTGTACCCGCTAGAGTGGCAAAATATTCACCTAATACCTCAGCTCTTTGTTTTCGAGGATGCCCAGAAATAGGCACATATTTACACATATGGTGGACGTGCCCAGTAATCCAAACCTTCTGGAAGGAAGTCTTCGTGATTGCATCTAAAATATTTAAAAAAATAATACAACCAGATCCATATTTAACTTTACTTAATCTAAAACCGGAATGGTTAACACTCTCTCAATTCAAACTAATGATCCAATTAATAACGGCTGCAAAACAAACAGTGGCCAAGGCATGGAAATCTCCTACATTGGTACTAGCAGAAACAATTCACAGAATGAATAATACCCATGCTAAGATGGTAGCCATCGATCAAGATCAAAATCAAATTCCAAAATTTGAAAAACTTTGGCATCCTTGGATAAAACAACAGTTCCTGTCAAACTTCAATGACTCTGTCCTGTTGCCATGGTAACAGATTAAATGACTTACAGAGACACCCATTCTAAGGCTTCAAAGAGAACTAAAAAGAATAATAAACTGACGAGCGGGACAACCTTGTGGACCATACCTCTACCTTTCAACCCCTTTTCTTCTTTCTCTTTCCTTTTCTCCACCTTACGATTAAAGCTCATTATCAGAATTTATTTGACCTATATACACTCTACTTGTAAACAATATGTATAGTAGGTATAAATCATTTAAATACCTACAAAAGTAACTAAGGAAATTATATATATCTTTAATTTAGGTTTACGTGAATCCAATGTTTAATATTTGAAATTTCATGATATTTACCTATATAAACCCTACTGTAAAACAATGAGCTTACTTTATAGATCCTTGTAAACTTACTTTATGTATCTTTATAACATTGTATACTCAATAAACTTCTTTTGACAAGGAAACTTTTGTCTACCAACCCATTCTCTTACAGGGCTTTACTGTGGATATTAAAGTCACGTTTATTATTATTATTCAGGAGTTATATAGCGCCAACAGTTTACGCAGCGCTTTACAATATAAAAGGGAGACAATACAGTTATAATACAATAAAATACAAGAGGATTAAGAGGGCCCTGCTCAGAAGAGCTTACAATCTAATAGGGTGGGGCAGCAGTTTAATGTCTTTTGGTGTTCTCTGGTCCAGGTATGGGTATATTATCACAGGTGCAGGACTAAAGGGACCCAATACATCCAGCAGCTCCTTGGAGGATAGTGCTACCCATGCCAGTGGTTTTCTATAGAATTGTCGATACAAGGTTTCTGTTAAGCCTATAAAAAACAATCAAATTTGAGTTGCTTGAATGCTTTAGGTTTAAACATGTTATGACACTGATCCAATGGCTTTAATAAGCTACTAACCTGGAAAAACAAGTGTTCTGAACTCACTTCCCGCATGCTTGTTTTAGGTAGGTGACTGCAGAAGCATTAAAACAATGAAACAAAACTTGTCAGAAACCAAACAAATAAAGGTTTTAGTGATAACTGATCAGATAGTAAGTGTTATTCTGATATTTATATTGAAAATTGCATTTGCAGGTGTTGTAATTTCCATTATTTTCACTGCACTGTAAATACTATTATAACCAATATATTTTTGCTATTTAAATAAATACTACATGCTGGAATGGTATAGACTGGTAACTTATATTGGAAATGTGAAATGTTGTCTTTTATTTACCGTATATCTGTTATCTGTTATTTATATATGTCGGTGAAAGGCAAATACTGGAGTAAAGATAACAAAATATGCACAGATTTGAGCATTCTTGGAATTCTTTAATCTGCGATCTAGATTTATGGCTGAAAAGGATTATACTCTACCAAATGAATTAGAGGAGAACAGAACACGCTATGTGTTGGGTAGATGATGTGATTATTTATATAGCAGCAATAAGGCAAACAGCTGTATACTTCAATAAACACCTTTTTGCTTTATACATTTTTACTTATACAACTTCTGTTCATTTCAAAAGCATCAGCAAAAAAAAAAATATATAATGCAAATATTTTCAGTGCCAAAAATGACCATGCATCTTATCTACATAATTGACTAATCATGCATCACTTTCAATACAATGAAGCCCATCTTCAAGTTTTGCAACTCCCACCAACCCCCTTACATTTATTATTATTATTATTTTTATTATATACATACTTTTTTTTTCTAGCTGCCTTTTCACATGATGAGTCTGGGTGTCATTCAACCTGGAGGAATTGGAATTTCCATCAACAAATGTTCGATGTGAGCTTGTAAGAAATTCCGACCGTGTGTATGCTCCATCGGGCATTTTCTGTCAGAATTTCCGACAACTGTTTGAGAGCTGGTTCTCAAACTTTCCGACAAAAAAACGTATTTTCGGAAATTCCGATCATGTGTACACAATTCCGACGCACAAAAGTCCACGCATGCTCGGAATCAAGCAGAAGAGCCGCACTGGCTATTGAACTTCATTTTTCTCGGCTCGTCGTACGTGTTGTACGTCACCGCGTTCTTGGCGATCGGAATTTCCGACAACATTTGTGCAACTGTGTGTATGCAAGACAAGTTTGAGCCAACATCCATTGGAAAAAAATCCACGGTTTGGTTGTCGGAATGTCCGATCGTCTGTACGCGGCATTAGGCTACTTATTTGTAAGCAGGTGCTTGTGGGGTGTTATTGAATATAATTCTGCTGTTGTATTTATCGCACTGTGTAGCTATGCAGACAGTCCAGGCTGCGCAGGATGGGAAGGGGTTAACTATGTCTAGACACTTTCCTGGGCTTCCTGAGTCCTGCCCCCTACTGTAAATTACATAAATACCAGGGGGTGGCTCAGAGCATTTATAGAGTAGGAACTATTGCAACATATAGGCCTGCTGGATCATGTGGCCCCTCTTCTGAGTCACCCTGCTGGGATTCTCACCTGGACTAGGAACCTAACATTACTGGACCTTTGCTGAATGGCCTTTGGTTTCCTGGAAGGAATGAACCTGGGCAGCCTCCGTTAGTTAGGGCTGGTTTCATGTACAGTGTGCTGTTGAACTTTGTTGCTGAATCTTCAGTAAAGCTGTTAACTGTTTCAAGCCTGGTCTGATGTCATTTAAAGGGGTGTATGGTGGTAAATGGCATAAAAACAGGGCCTGTAAAACACGCATGGGGTATGAAGAAAGACCACTATGAAAGGGTTACTCAACAGGAGAGTGGAACTGTTGAGCAGTTGCTATGGGTAACCATGAACTGGTGGAAAGTGTATAGTAGCTGACCAGGAAGTGTGGTACCTGGCGAAGGTGACAGGTATCAAGGTGGTCAGTGATCTGGCTCCCTCCCTAGCAGTTGGTTCCCCCAAAGTAACCGGGATCAAACCCATGGTACAGAGACCCCATATACCTAGCTGCAGTGTACGGGAGAGTGAAGGAATTAAGTTAGAGCACGCATGAAGTCCGTGCTAGTGCTCAGTGGGGTACCATTCTGTCAGTGGCAGAGGTACGCTGGACTGGTGGAGAGGGCACAGGCTCAGTGTCCCTCCTAAATACAACATACATCAAGCAAGGGTGTGTAGTAACATGGGGCAGCATGTTTTACAGAGGGACTACATTTAACTACTGCACACAGTATTTGGCTCATCTCTAAGCTGGGGTACCGCCATATTGTTTGGCTTTCACATGAATGTGGCCCCCCCCAGAGCCCGCGGGTACATGAGAAAGTTATCTCCATGTGCAGAGCGAGTAGGTCCCACCCACAACTTGGCGTAGTCAGCCAGGATACACCCCACATATTTTTAATAACTGCTGAGCTTTAAGCAGATGATTTAAAGCAGACCTGTAAATGTTTTAATCTACACAAATAAATAGTAATAAAATAAAGTCCTAATATAAAGGAACAGTATAAAAAACTCTACCTTTTATCGTTAGGCTTCATGTACACATAGCCTACTATGACAGCCTGCCACGGTTTGTATTTTCCGCGGCCAGCGGTCAAAATATTCCTATCCTGAACGCAATTCTTCCATGTTCAGGAGAGGGAGGTTGAAGCTTCCCTAACCACAGCAGCTCCTAAACTCATTGGCTCATTCCAACAAGCTGTATCTTGAAGCCCCTTGCAAGGACCCTTGTAAGACATACCTCATGGTACAGAGACAGTCCGACTGGCCTCCTCTGTGTTGCTATGGGCAACCACTCTCTGGCCTGGCCTCTGGTCAGCCTCTCTCCTAGTACTTGCTTTCCTCTGTAGCTTGGCCTAATGCTGCCAGATGCCGCTTGCACTAGTCCACCGCAAATTCAAACACTGGTGGACTCTCTCTCTCTTTCTCTGGACACCCCATATTCACAGTCACCCCACTGCACAGAACAACAATAGGAGCATTGACTCTTTTAGGGGCCTCTTCCTTCCAGGTACAACAGTGAATGACATTATGTGCATGGAGGGAATGTTAGCATTGGACAATGAAGCCTTTGTGAAATTTACTGCCTTATGGCATATGACACCTTAATACACCTTAAGCAACGTATCAAGATTACCCCGATAGTAGGTTTCTGTACTGCCATCTCACCATCGACCATTTATATATATATTTATTTATTTATTTCAGGTACTTATATAGCGCTGTCAATTTACGCAGCGCTTTACATATACATTGTACATTCACATCAGTCCCTACCCTCAAGGAGCTTACAATCTAAGGTCCCTAACTCACATTCATACATACTAGGGACAATTTAGACAGGTTCCAATTAACCTACCAGCATGTCTTTGGATTGTGGGAGGAAACCGGAGTACCCGGAGGAAACCCACGCAGGCACAGGGAGAACATGCAAACTCCAGGCAGGTAGCGTCGTGGTTGGGATTCGAACCAGCGACCCTTCTTACTGCTAGGCGAGAGTGCTACCCACTAGACCACTGTGCCGCCCCTATTGTATTTACCTCACATACTGGACAAGCCGTAGCTAGAGGCCATGTTGTTCAGGAATCAGAAGTCGTGATCATGTAACACTGTACCCAAACAACATTTTTTTATCATTTTTTCACACAATTGAGGTTTCTGTTGGTGGTATTTAATCACCACTGGGTCTTTTACTTTTTGCTAAATAAACAAATTAACTACTTGCTGACCACCCACCGCAGATATACTGTGGCAAGGTGGATCGGCTGCATGAACCGACGTGCCTGTACATCGGTCCGTGCATGTGATCGTGTAGGTGATCGCTCCTTACAGAGGAAGAATGGGGATTTGCCAATGTGAACAAGGAGGATCCCCATTCTGACAGGGGAGGAGAGAGAGATCTGCTGTTCCTAGTGATCTGGAACAGCGATCTCTCTCTACTTCCTGGTGGTCCACTTCCCCCCACAGTAAGAAAGCACCACCCTAGGGAACACTTAACCCCTTGATTGCCCCTAGTGTTAACCCTTTCCCTGCCAGTGTCATTTATACAGTGATCAGTGCATTTTTAATGCACTGATCACTGTATTGGTGTCAATGGTCACCAAAAAGTGTCACTTAGGGTCAGATTGGTCCACTGCAATGTCGCAGTCCCGCTAAAAATCGCAGATCGCCGCCATTACCAGTAAAAACGATAAAAAAAAAAGTAAAGTCCCTAAATCTTTCCCCTATTTTGTAGATGCAATAACTCTGTTCAGGCCGCACCTGGAGTATGCCATCCAGTTCAGGGCACCAGTCCTCAGGAAGGATGTGCTGGAACTGAAGAGAGTACAGAGAAGGGCAACAAAATGAATAAAGGGACTGGAGAACTTTAGTTATGAGCAAAGGTTACGAGCACTGAACTTGTTCTCTCTGGAAAGGAGACGATTGAGAGGGGATATGATTTCAATGTACAAATACCGTACTGGTGACCCCACAATAGGGATAAAACTTTTCAGCGAAAGGTAATTTAATAAGACAGGCGGCCATTTACTAAAATTAGAAGAAAAGCTATTTAACCTTAAACTGCGTAGAGGGTTCTTTACTGTAAGAGCGGTTAGGATGTGTAATTCTCTTCCATGGGCAGTGGTTTCAGCAGGGAGCATCGATAATTATAAAAAAACTATTAGTTAAGCACCTGAATGACCTCAATATACAAGGATATACCCTGTAATACTAACATAAAATTTCACACATAGGTTGGACTCGATGTCTTTTTTTAACCTCGCCTACTATGTAACTATGTACCATATGCAAAGTGAGGGGCTCCAGAGTAGTGTAGGGTAGTTAGTATCAAGAGAAAAACTCACCCAAGCTCTACTGCTATATAGTATAGTTGGTGTGTAGAGTAGTCGGTGCTCTGGCTAATTAAGCTCACAAAAGATCCACAGAAAGTACAGGCCGGCAATTCGACAGCTTCTCCATAGAAAATATTTATTTAAGCATTACAGCAATAACATCATCCAAAGTTGACGCGTTTCGGCCTTAGGCCTTCATCATATGCATGTTTTCTATGGAGAAGCTGTAGAGTTGCCGGCCTGTACTTTCTATGAGTAGTTAGTATGTCTATGCTGTGTGTGAGATATAACTTGTTAAAATGACAATCTTGTGCAAAAAACTTCCAAAAGTACTTCTATCTCTCCTGTAGACTCAACAGCCATCTCTGTCTGCTCTTCTGACCCTTGGCACAAACTCTGGAACATCAATCCTTAGTGTCCCAGAACAGTTCTCTGTGGTGGATGATGTGGCATTAGTAGACTCAGACTACCGTGGCCATCCCATTCCTTCCCGTCTTCTTCTTCTTCCTTTAGCTTATCTAGTAGAGGATAAACTAGTCGAAAGTGACTCAATCTGTGTGGGCACTCAAACTACTTTACTCAGAGGCAAGAGGTGATTTCGATGCCAGGTCTTCAAAATCCCTCTCTTCCGAATGGACAAATCTGGTATACAGGAAGATTAGGTAATTGAATGAAGTTTATGTATGACTGGAAAGTCCATCAGTTAGCTAGATTGTGCTTTCTGTGGTGACCCAGATTTCTCAACTGCACCTGATCTCCAGGTTGCAGACCATGAACCTGAACTTTAAGGTTGTAGTTCTTGCTGTTTTGCTGGCCTGGGAGTCAGAAGCTGCTTGAACCATCTCATAGGCAGCCTTTAAATTATTCTGGAGTGATTCTCACAACCAACATTTGATCAATGGAGATACTGAAGGCCAGGTGCAATGGAAGTCCGGCCCCCCTCCTGAAAACTGAGCATACTGTATATGGAGAGTACCCAGCAGCTCTGAAGTGAAAGGCCTTCATCTGTGTGCATTCTGAAATTCAGTTAATTCGTTCATTCAATATGCAAATTTCTCGAAAAATCTGAAGGTTTAAATTTTTCCCTTACAGCTTTGAGAATTTGTGAAAGACCCCCAAAACCATATATTTTCTGAAAGAATATGACCTCTAGAATATAAAAAGAAGGTGCTACTGATTTTTTAGACCCCACGGTATTCGCGCAAATGTTCACCAAAGCAATATTTTCACAAAAAATACACTAAAATCATTATTAGCAGATGCAAACACAGCAAATTTTACAAAATCCCTGCTAAATTCCTACTAAATATAAAAGCTTAACCTGTATTGAGTTAATAAATAACAAATACTTGTACATTTTAAATCACGCCTTTTTTGAGAAATAGTGAAAATTTGAGGTATGCAAACGTTTTAGAAAATCTGGAGGTTTTCCTTTTTTTTTTTATTAATTCTTTATTTTTTCACAAAAATAGTAATACAATGTTACGTGTGAATACATCAATACAATACACCCTCTATTTTATAACTAACATACTCTCGACAAACGTCGATTACTATTACTCGTACAGAGAAATTATATTATCTTTAAGCTAACTCGTCGTTTATTCACACTTCATAATAATCTAAGATAAGACCACCTAAATTCTACCTTTGTTAAATTTTCCTTAACTAGGGATAGCCCTGATTATCCTCCACAAAAGAAAAAGACACAACAAAAATTCAAAAGGACAGAAGAAGAAATAAAAAAAGGATAAAAAGACGAGCTTCCAGAAATTATTTCATACTACAAAATTTAGGGATTTTGTTAAGGGATTTTGTTCCCTATATGTAATATAGGGAGTCCAGACTTTCCGATACTTATCCTCTTGCTCTCTCAGCATCATAGTAAGATTTTCTATTTGTTGGATTTCTGTTATTCTACCAAGCCATTGTGATCTAGTTTGAGATACAGTGCTTTTCCAAAGAACCGGGATACAAGCTTTTGCTGCCGTAAGCAGATGCCTTAAGAGGGAGTTTTTGTATTTTTCAGTGGATAACGGGATGTCATGCAGTTGCAGCAAGAAAGCTGCTGAGTTTTCTCCAAGAGACACATCCGTAATTTCTTTAACTACTTCGGAAACCATCTTCCAAAATTCTTTCAGTCCCGGACATTCCCAGATAATATGTACCATAGTGCCCTCTGCACCCTGGCATCGCCAGCAAAGGTTAGATACTTGTGGAAATATCCGATTCAGTACTGTTGGGGTTCTGTACCACTTAGTCAGAATTTTATACCCCCCTTCTTGGTATATAGTTGCCATTGAAGCCTTATGTGTACACATAAAGATCTCCTTAGAAAAGGTAACCCCCAGATCCCTTTCCCATGCTTGTAAGAAGGCCAGTTCTTGTGGGGCTTCCAACTCAATCAACAAGGAATACATAAATGAGAGTGAGCGTCTCAGTGGTTCCCCCTTTAAGCATATCTGCTCAAACTTAGATGGTGTACGTACCGCTGACATTCGCATGTGTTATTAATCGGAGGAAGGCATTAAGCTGTGTTCACCTAAATGGGTCTAAATTACCTGAGAACACTCGTTCAATCTCCCCACTAGTCATCACGTGCTTGTCTGTCGAGAAATGCATAAGCCTGCTAATTCCCTGTTGCCTTAAATCCTTAAAAACCTGGTCTGCTAGGCCTAGCTCGAAACTCGGGGTACCCAGGATTGGGATCATGGGACTTGCATGTGTCGATATCTCAGTTTTCTTAAATATCTTTTTGATGGATCGGAGAGTAGCACCCATGGTAGGGTGTCTCCTCACAGCCCGTGGTATCTCTACATCCAAGAGCCATGCTATTCCTTCCAAAGGTATAGTAGTCATTGCTTGTTCCATGTGTATCCATGGCTTACCCTTTTGGAGTACACACCACTCCACTACCCGTGCTAAATGTGATGCTTCATAGTAACCAACCGGATCCGGGAATCCGACCCCATCTCTTTCTTTTGGTAGAGTTAAAATATCTCTACGTACTCTCGCTGGTTTTCCCGCCCATATAAACCTCGCAAATTTTGATCTCAAATCCCTCAGAAATCCTTGGGAGATCTTAATAGGTAGGGTCTGAAACGAGTATAGCAATCTTGGCATTACATTCATTTTTATGATGTCAATTCTGCCAAACCACATAAAAACGTCCTTATCCCACCGCTGAAAGTCTAGTTTAATCTGTCGTGCCAATGGGGCAAAATTGAGTTTGAACACTGTATTTAGCTTATTTGGTATTTTAGTCCCTAAGTAGCATATATGGGAGTCTGTCCATCTAAAAGTGAAGTGAGCAGATAACTGATGTTGCAAAGAAGTATTCACTTCTACTCCCATCGCTTCTGATTTACTATAGTTTACCTTAAAATTGGACATCCCGCCATATATGCGTAACTCCGATAGTAGGAATGGGAGAGATATAACTGGAGAGGTTATAAAAAATAACAAATCATCCGCGTAAGCGGCAAGTTTGTGTTCTTCTCCCTTTATTGAAATGTCCCTAATATCTGGATTGGCCCCTATAGTTCTTAAAAAGGGTTCTAGTGTGAGGATAAAAATGATAGGTGAGAGTGGACATCCCTGCCGTGTTCCATTACATATAGAAAAGGGCTCAGACATTGTATCATTTATCTTAACCCTTGCTCTCGGACATGAATATAGACTTGTAATCCAGTTATGCATCCCATTTCTCAGTCCTATATGTTGCAGCGTGGCTCTCAGGAATATCCAGTCTACTCTATCAAATGCTTTTTCTGCATCTGTGGATATAAGCACTAAGGGTTTTTGATGGCATTGGGAAAAATGTATGGCACTTAGAACCCTTTGCGTGTTTTCTCTACCTTCTCTGTCAGGGGTAAACCCCACTTGGTCAGGATGTATTAAGGAGGGGATGTAAGTCAGTAATCTAGTGGCGAGTATTTTCGTGAGGATCTTAAGATCCACGTTTCACAATGAGAATTTGGGAATTAATGTTATGTGGGCCATTAATGTCTCTGCGGGCATTCTTTGCCCATCATGTATTGAATTGAAAGCAGCTAGAAATTTCGGTGCCAATTTTTCAGCAAATGTCTTATAATAGAGCAGGGTATACCCATCAGGACCTGGAGCCTTACCTGGTTTCAATGATTTAAGGGCTTCTAAGAATTCCTCTGTTGTAATTGGGCCATCTAGGTCCCCTGCTTAGGCATTCCTGATGCCAATATATATTCCTTTGCCACCTCCCCTCCATTAGATATCATCAAAGACATGCTGGTAGGTTAATTGGATCCTGTCTAAATTGTCCCTAGTATGTATGAATGTGAGTTAGGGACCTTAGATTGTAAGCTCCTTGAGGGTAGGGACTGATGTGAATGTACAATGTATATGTAAAGCGCTGCGTAAATTGACGGCGCTATATAAGCACCTGAAAATAAATAAATCAAAGTAGGTACTTTACTCTCTATCTGATATAGACTAGTATAGTAGTCTCTGAATGCCTTCGCAATTGCCTGTGAGGAGCTAACTAGTACATCTCCATGAGTTTTAATACGATCAATATGATTCCGTGCTCTTGTCTCTCTGAGTGCATTAGCCAGCATCCTGCTCGGCTTATTTCCGTATTCATAGAATGCTCGCCTGCACCAGGTTAGCTTTGCTCTTGCTTTATCCATTAATATTAAATGTAATGCATCGCGTAGACGCGAGAGTTTGTCCTCGGTCTGTTGTGCATGGGATTTCTTGTGTGCCAATTTGAGTTATACGGATTTCTCCGAGCAGAGAATCCAGCTTAGCACCCAGAGAGCATTTCCTATATGCTCCTAAGGATATGAGAACTCCTCTAATATAACATTTTTGCGCTTCCCATATACATAGTGGGGTTGTTTCATTAATTGTAAAGAAGGATTCTAATTCCTGGCCTATCTGTTTCTCATATTTTGTTTCTTTCAAGAGTGTCTCATTGATCTTCCAGTACCATTCCCAGGGACCCGAGTCTCCCCATTCTATGACACAATTAGTTGGTGCATAATCCGATAATGTAAATGAACCTATGGAGGCCTCCAATATACACGACAGGGCATTCTGAGATATAAAGACATAATCAATTCTAGTAAATGTCTTGTGTCTTGCTGAGAAGAATGTGTAATCCCTGTCATGTACATGGAGGGTTCTCCAGCTGTCCATTAATTGCAAGTCTTGCAGCAATCTCTTTGCTCTGCCCAATTTTGAATAAGATAGATGGGAGGCATCCTTTGAGACATCAAGAGTAGGATCTAACGCCATATTCAGATCCCCTCCCATCATCAGGATCCCCTCTTTATTTTGATGTACTAGATTTAAATATGTCTCAAGGGCTGCAACTTGATCCTCATTCGGTAGATATTTAACTAAAGTAGGTAGGTTAACTAAAGTAACCTTTTGCTCGCATAGAAATCCCTTTACAATAAGGAGACGTCCTGTGTCATCCGTAATTATCTTTGATTCTTTCCATGGTATCTGTTTCGTGATGATAATTGATACTCCATTTGCCTTTGTGGTCTGAGAGGCACCATGGTACACTGTAGGAAATATCTGGTTCCCTAATCTTGGAATTCTATCCTTTCTAAAATGTGTCTCTTGTAGAAAAATCATTTGAGATTTAAGTCTCCCCAGTTCAGCTAGTAATCTAGTGTGTTTCTCTGGGCTATTTATCCCTTTCACATTATAAGAGGTTAAAGTTATCCTGGTCATCTTAACGTTTAATTCTTACAAACCACCGACGAGAGGGATATGTGGAGAAGGGGGAGGAGGAGGGAAGAGGAGGCAGATACCAACACAACGCAAAAAAAATATATATATATATATATATATATATAAAAATATCTTACGGTTTGGCTAGTTATCCAAAACCCATCCAAAAAAACCCAGAAAAACCACAAGCATATACATAAAATATTTCCCCCTTCTCTACCCCTTTTCTCCTACTTTTCTTTTCTCCCCCCCCCCCCCCACCCCACTTTCCAATTACATCATATATGATTTTGTCGACCAAACTAACAGTGTCCCATTCAGTCCATAAACCTCTAACTAATAAAAAAAAAAAAAAAAAAAAAAGTTTCTAGTCTGAGAGGAGGAGGGAGGGAGAAAAAAAAAAACCATCAAAAAAAGAAAATATAAATATATACTTTTTAAAACGTTCTATCTATGCAATATATCATATTTTTTTTCACCCCCCCAAAAAAAAAAAAAAAAAAAGAAAATAGTCCATTCAACCTGAGAATCTCAGACCGAAAAGATAAAAAGAAAAAAAAAAAGAAAATGTCTATCATAAAAAAAATTTAAATAATTCTTCCTGGATTCATTTACATAAGTAATGTTATGTTTCTTTAATTTCTGAATCTTGCAGTGGGTTACGGATATGTATATTCTGCATATTTCCTGAATCGTGTCTACTTCTTTCCCGATGCCAGTGTTGTTGTTGGGGGGATGGTCCATTAATATTGGCAATTCTGTCCAGTTAGGGACCTCAATGGCCTCTGAACCCAGAAAATGGAAGAGGTCTGGAAGTTGGACAGCGTCCCGTAGGTTAAATCCCCCCCCCCCTTTTTAACAATTACTGCCAGTGGATATCCCCATCTGTATGTGGCTCCTTTGCGAAGTAAATAGTCCAGTAAGAGCTTTAACATACCGCGCCTGTTTTTGGTTTGTCTACATAGGTCAGGATATATTTGTATTTCTCCCCCTCATAATCCAGTGACCCCTCTTGCCATGCTGCTCTTAGTATGTCCTCTTTTACCCTGAAAAAATGCACCCGCACAAGACATCTTGTGGGTTAGTCTGAGCAGGATTGCGAGTAGTGGGAACCTTGTGCACTCGATCCAACTCAATTAGGGTATTCGGGGGTTCTTCAATACCTGATTTAAAATAGCCATCACTATGTCTCTTAAGGCGGGTCCCTCAATATCTTCCGAAACCCCCTTAATCCGGATATTATTCCTCCTACTCCTATTTTCAGATTCCCCGGATTGTAATTGTAGCATAACAAGTCGCTTGGTCGGATTGTGGCTTCAGCTGGCAGACCCAGCTACATTCTGCATATCCTGGAGGGAGTGAAAGTAAGATACCAAGCCTACTCCCTGTCTCTCCTATATATGCAGAGGTGTTTCTAGGTGTGAAAAAGACCAGGGGCTTCAGCCTGAGGGTAAATTTGATAAGAACGGCTGCAGCGGTGAATGTCATAAAAAAAATGGAAAATAAAGTGACCACAGTACCTGTCAGTGCCATCTGTCCCCACTGTCATCTGTCATTGCCATCTGTCCCCACTGCCATTTGTTAGTGCCATCTGTCCCCGCTGCCATCTGTCCCCACTGCCATCTGTCCCCAGTGCCACCTGTCAGTGCCATCTGTCCCCACTGCCATCTGTCCCCAGTGCCACCTGTCAGTGCCATCTGTCCCCAGTGCCACCTGTCAGTGCCATCTGTCCCCAGTGCCACGTATAAGTGCCATCTGTCATCAGTGCCACATATTAGTGCAACATATCAGTGCCATCTGTCATTAGTGCCACCTGTCAGTGTCACGTGCCATCTGTTATCAGTGTCACGTGTCATCAGTGCCACGTATCAGTGCCATCTATCATCAGTGTCACGTGTCATCAGTGCCACGTATTAGTGCCATCTGTCATCAGTGCCACGTATTAGTGCCATCTGTCATCAGTGCCACGTGTCATCAGTGCCACATATTAGTGCCATCTGTCATCAGTGCCACATATTAGTGGCATCTGTCATCAGTGTCATGTGTCATCAGTGCCACATATTAGTGCCATCTGTCATCAGTGCCACATCAGTGTCACGTGTCATCAGTGCCACGTATCAGTGCCATCTGTCATCAGTGCCACGTCAGTGTCACGTGTCATTGATAACAAGAAAAGAGAGTGCACCAGCCTAGTGCATTATCCTAAAATCTACTCACAAGTGTAGGAAGAAAAAATCGCACTATTAACAATCACAAGTCGATTGGTCCACTGGTAGCAGTTTCCAGGTCCTAGGAAGAGGACGTACGAACCGCTACTGGCTAACGCGTTTCGAAGGTGTCCCTTCTTCATCAGAGCCTTATCTGTGCTAATCTCTTGCAGCTATTTATACATGTGTCTATCTGGGAATCACATTTCAGATAAATACTGGAGCCCCTCCCCTAAATGGTGGGAGGTCTTACAAAGGGCAGACCTTAACCACATTGTTGTATAATGATAATTTGTTATATTATTTTATTTTATTATGTTTCATTTCACATGTGGTTGCACACTGGGAGTGCATACACCCAGCAGTAAGCTGACCTGGATCTGTTGATAAGTATCGTACATCTAGTTTACCTGGGTATTGTAGAATGCAGATGGAGAGTAACAAGTATCATAAAGAATAATATAATAAGTATCATAAAAAAGAGATTTCCCAAAGGACCCCTCTGTGAGAACCACAGCTGCTCCGGGGTTCATAGCCGACAGCTTCCATCTGATCGCATGTCCTGATGCCCTATCTCAGCGGGTGGAACGCACGTCGCTCTATCACTTCCTGGTTGTGATCCACTGGGCGGAAGTGCGGTCTTGACATCACATCCCGTGCGCCCATTGGCCCCCGGGATTGGCGTCTAATAGTAAACAATAGCCGCCATATTGTCAAAGGAAAAGATAGAGGGCAAAGCCAGACAAAAGCGTCAAAACAGTGTATTCCCCATGAGCGTTAGGGGATACCATAAGGAGCACTTATCTCGCAGTGGAGCCTCTGAGGGGGGGGGGGGGAATTACATAATACTAAACGTATACAATATTACAGAAAAGGGAGCATGAACAAGCCGGTATGCAAATGTTACATATACATAGCAGAAGCATGTATACATATGCATGCACAGCAATATGTCATTGTGAAATATGGTTTATAGCAGTTAGTTAAAACATGCAGTATATCACTAAAGCTATATCTTGTGCTTATATGGCACAAGGTATATATACACACAAAGTGTCCACACACATGTTTGGTGAGTATAAACATGTAATAAATGAATTCATTGAATTAAATTCAGTTAAATTGAGTGTTTGGGTGAATATAATCTATTATCGATAGTGACTAGCAATAGGAATAAACCTATAGCTAGAAAGACTAATATACACATGTATAAAGGGATGAGCAAGAGGTGCACTATAATTGTGTAATAAAACATTATAATAAAAAATATATGATAATAAAAACTTAATAGTAAAAATGTCCATATATATGTGCAATGGTGTGCACACTTAGACTCCTGTGTAATATCAGGACGAGTCCTTGTGTACACAACCGATGCATCATACAAGGTTATTAAAAACCACATAAATTATTATGCACATTATTTCAGGTGTTGCTACAGCTGGAGTACCTCTATGTGTACACATAAAGGCTAATACATACACACCCATGTACTCCAGGGAAAGAGATATAAAATAAATTAAAAATACAAATGCTGGTTCTAATATACTTACTTAGTGAGAGAGATACAGAACTGCTGCAGATGCTGGCAGCTACAATCTTATTATTTTATTATTTCTGTAGTAGCGCAACTATATATTATTCTTATTTGTTCACACTGTTTTGGCTTTTAGTTGCTGCCACTACATTTTTCCATATTACAGTATGGATGTTTTTGAGTATCTCCCTACCCGCTCTATTGTAACCGAAGGAGTATTTGTCGCCTTAAACACCAACACAGAAATTGGTGGTTTATTTATGCGACTTAAGAACCTTATGGTCTCAGAGATCCAGCTCTTATGGGACATTGCGTTCCTGGAACAATATTCCAAGGAACGCATGGTCCCTAGAGGCCCAAGGTGGGATATCCACCCACAACAGGATGAGGTAGAGGTGGAAGCCTGGTTCCGTTATTTTAACGAGGCGGGCATCAGCCTCCTCGGTTTCCTTGTTGATAAAAAAGGAATAGACTATTGCTTATCGACAGAGAAATCAAGGAATTAAAAGAGAAACTTCTCCCCCATAAATCTACACCCGAGTATCTTTCTCTTTCAGCTAATCTAAAAAATCACTTGGAAAAAGAGGAAAGGGACCAACGTACTAAGAAACAGAAGAAATATACACGTGATGCCAATGACTACAGGAACAATCTTGTGTTCAATTGGCAGAAAAAGCAAAGTGGCATTCCCTTGGAGACCCCTGGCTCAGTGGGGATGGACACCTCCCCCCCTTAGACCCAGGGAATGGAACGGCTCCCACAGCCCCTTTGACACATGATATCCGTGCAACTGCACGGAAGAATGTCGAACATCCTGCCACCCCTAGAAACCTTAACAGATCTAATGAGAAAAACCATACCCCTAACAACCCCTCCAGATATGGCTACCAATATCCCAAGAGAGGGCACTCAGAGAGGTAGGGGTCATTCCCAGGGGAGAAATAAAGGCTATGGGCACCCAGATCCATATACCTATACTAGATCCCCCCAACATAACTATCATATAAGGGATTATTCAGAACAACATCATACATATCGTACCCCTATCCACACCCACAACAGATTCTCACCTCTTAGAGAAGAACCCTATAGAAACCAATACAATATTCAACATCCATACACAGATAGGGAATACAACCAATTTGATAGATCGCCATATACTTATAACCATACGTATCCTGACCCTCCCTGTAATGAGGATTTTCCTCGGGGACCCCCGTGTCAAACCGAAGAGCAGACGCAAACGAGGTCCCAGAGGGGGGTGGCGGGCCGGGAAAAAGAAAGCGACATTAAAAACTAGTGGCATTTTTAATTTGAGTCAGAAAACTTTCTCTAGTGCTGAGCTTTATGTGCTGGATAAAGGTCTCAACTTTGCTCCAAGTTTGCCCCCAGCCTCGCCAATCTTTTAATGGCACTATGGGAGGAGGATGTCGTCTATCCAGCACAGCGACCTGAGCTGTGTCTGTGGGCTAGGTATATAGACGACATCCTCCTCCTATGGAAAGGTGATGAGGAAACTCTCCATGACTTTATGGCTACCCTCAATCATAACGAAAGAGGCATTGTTCTCACGTACGAGGTGAGCACAGTCTCCATCCATTTTTTGGATCTGGAGATTTCCATTGCTGACTGCCGGATTGTGACCACCACATTTTTCAAGACAGAAATGGTTATATTTCCACGGATAGTTGCCATTATGGCCCCTGGCTTGACTCTGTCCCCTGTAGCCAATTGCTGCGAATCCACAGAAACTGTACAAACTCTTCTGATTTTGTAAAGCAAGCACATTTTCTGAAAGAACGCTTTGTGGAAAAAGGTTATCAACCGTCTCTGATATATCAGGAGATGACAAGGGTTTCCCTCATAGATCGCGAGACACTCACGACTGTGCGATCTAAGCCAGCTTCCAATGATAAGTTCAAGTGGTCTCTGTTTACCCAATTTTCTGTTCAACACAGACAAATTAAGCAAATCCTGAACCGTCATTGGAACATCTTGAGAAATTACCCTATTTTAGGTCCAGTGCTCCCTACCAGAGCAGGTGTTACCTTTAGAGGAGCTCCATCCTTACGGAATCGCATCTCTCATAATGTTATTGAAGCCCCCACAAAGCCATCTTTTTTTCCAGAGACTAAAGGTTATTATCCCTATAGAAAATGCATTGTATGCACAAACAACCTTTGTGGAGTCTTCCGTCACCGCCACCATCTATCAGATGAGGCACTTCACCACATGCACCGCTCGCTATATAGTGTATCTCATCACATGTCCCTGTAATAAACAATACGTGGGCCGCACCATAAGAACATTTAGCATCCGAGTAAACGAACATATCACTTCTATCAAACGAGGCCGCACTAATCATAGTGTTCCCTGACACTTTTTACAGTTTCATGACAAGAACCCGAGGGGCACCAAATTCCAAGTTACTGATAAATTTGTCCCACAATGGAGGGGAGGTCCACGTACGAGGGGGGTATCCAAACTCGAAACATTCTGGATTTACCAGTTAAAAAGTTACTCCCCCTATGGGTTAAATGTGGAATGGGACATAAACGCATTTATAAATAAATCCTAAATAACTTGGATTGGTCCCCAGAATCTACATAATTTTTTATAAACTCAGAGTTTTTCCCTATATGGGATGTTTATACAGCCTTTAAAGTTTTTTATACTTACCTATTTAATTTTATACTTACCTATTTCATTTTATACCTGTATCATGTCGCTAATTTGGCGTCTATATTTGATGAAGATTAGTGCGGGACAATGTATACATCTATGATGCTTTTTGTATCTATGTTCCGGTTTGATGTATGAACATGTAAAACATATCCCAATTAATGCACACAAAAAACCTTTTAATTTTATTTCACCCTTTTTTCCCCTTTCCCCCTCACCAGCGTCTGTTTCGCACTTCCGTAGACACAGGAAGTTGCGGAGATCGGAGCGCTTCACACCGGCGCGCAATGACAGTCATCTGTGGCGAGTGGGTGGGGTTATCTCACCCCTAGCCGTATATACTTATCAGCCTCTTCCTAGAATGGAAAGGAGGTTTGGAGCGCATTAGCCGGTGCGCGATGACGTCACGCATAATGACGCTATCACATGACGCTGTTTCAGAGGTTGTGATTGGAGGTTGCCATTCCATGTGTCAATGATGCTGATTGCAAGTACACCGTTCACTTTCGATTGGCTGATGTGTCTGCCCAGCGGCGGTACACACAGCTGAGTGTCATCGCTTAATTCTATGTGTGTTTATATGTAAGCGTGGTGACATTAAGCTATATGCCCCAGTTGAAGGACCATCGTCGGGTCGCTGAAGCTTTTTATGTCCTGTCACCACGCAATTTTATAGCTTTTTGTGATCACTTTTTATTCATCATACTCAGTGCTTGTAAAGAATTTCCTTTCTCTGGCACTTTTACAATAAATTTTTTATATACCGGATTCATGCCCTATGTGGAGATTTTTTCTTTTCCCTTATGAACTGAATTTCCATGTGGTGGAAGTAGTTTCCTCCAGCGGTTTGCTTCCTGTGAAGGTCGTCCATCCATCCGTTGTGGATCTGAACATCACCTTACAGCCACGGTTGTCCTAGATGGAACCTACCACCGGTGCCTTTCAGCAAGCACCCCTGGGATCGATTGATCCTTAAGCCCGTATGACACTCCGCCGTATGGTGATTGTGTCCATCTCCTCCGGTAAGCGTATCCACTTCTGCTACTCATATGTCGATCCTGAATGCATGAAGATTCTGCATTTGATTTGGAAACATCTGCTTGTTTTTTCCCTCTTCACTTAAAGAACACTACACTTCATACGTTGATGAATTTTTATGTTATTATGGACATTTCTGTCAGTTTTTTGGGACTGTCGTTTCACTTTGTTCATTTTTGTTTATAAATATTACCTTTAGCACACACCATACACAATTTATGCACACAGGCTGTGAGTTTATCATCCTGTCATTTATCTCATTTAGCGCTGCATTTGTTAATAATTTTTAGGAGTTCTACACACGTCTCCAGAGTGGTGGCTTGGGATTGCCACCTGCGGAAGAGAACATGGAAGGACTAACGTTTGTTTTTATTGCTGATGAAGCGGTTGGTCTGGGTGATCACATGATGAGGTCAGTCCCCCAGAGGACCCTCACCCCGGAGAAGAGGGTTTTTAATTTCCGGCTGGCCAGAGCCAGAAGAGTCGTGGAGAACACCTTTGGGATAATGGCCAGCCGGTTCCGCCTATTTCTAACGGCTATAAATATGGCGGAGTACAAACTTAACAACATCGTGTTAGCATGCTGCATCTTGCACAACTTTTTAAAGCAAAATGCTACTAATTATGTAGCCTCAGTTGGGCCTGAGGCCGGACTTCATGAACCAACACTAACGGCCCTGGAAACTGGCTGTCCTGGCTTGCCCTCCCAAAGCGCCCGTGGAGTACGTCAAAAATATGTGTAATATTTTATGGGTAGGGGGCCATTGCTATGCCAGCAAATTTTTAAATATTTCAAAATAAAAAAAAAATTATACAATAAAATCTTGAATTTGATTTACTTCTTGTGTTTCTTTTATCTGACTCCTAGGTTCTCCTAGTGCACTTGTAGTGCTAAGTGGTTTTTCCATTATTTAAATAACACCCATTGTCACTGTAAACACCAACTTAATACAAAAACTAGTATTGAGCATTGAAAGAAGAAGCCACACATTGTTGAGTATAAAACCTTTTACTCCGTGGACATGTGCGTTTGCGTTGTAAAACCTTTTTTGGTAAAAAAAAAATAACATCTTGGTTTTATAAATTTTTACCTTGAAAATATTTTTTTGGTACATAAACAGGCATGTTTCAAAACATAACATACACAACTCAGGAACTTACAAAGTTCAACATTGAAAAACTGAAGGCAATATCAGACATTATAGTTTCAAAAATGTGTTGATCTTGCCTTCATCAGATGGGGTGATGTCCCCCCTGTAAAAGCCAAATTTAGAAGAGGCACACAAATTGGGAGTCAAAATGGGGATTTCCCTCCTGATCCCATGCCTAATGTCAACATGGGCTATCTCCCATCATGGGGATCAATGGACGTGTTTTGGGGGTGCAACCCCTTCCTCTCACCTATTAGAGTTGCGAGGAAGGGGTTGCACCCACAAAACGTGTACATTGACATCCCCTGATGGCAGATAGCACATGTTGACACACGGTGTGCATCTTCCAAATTTGGCTTTTAAAATGTATAAAAAGGTTATTTAAATTTTCTTAGAAAAAAAATTAAAAAATTGTAATTTTTTTTTGGATTCAGATTCTCCCTAATACATCAATTATGTTCTTCATTCTTTGTTCAATCGCCCTGGTTTTTTTTCCTTTATGAGGTCTAAATCCTGACTACAATACATTATGCCCTGGAATTAGCCTTTGTGCACAGTCAGTCGTGAAATGAGTAGATTGTTCTTCCACAACACGCACATCACCTAAAAGAAAAAATACATACCATGTATTATAAATATGCAGGCATACATCTATTACCTGAACCTGTGGTGTCAGACAATCACCTGTTGTGGTGACAATCTCAACCACCTCTCCTTCCTCCACATCCTCTGGTTGTGTCCTCTGTTCCCCTTCTTCAGGAGAGGGGGGGTTCCTGGAGTCCTCAGACGTCCCGAGTCTTTTCTCACCTATGAGAATGAAACAAAAGGTATACTTAGCACACAGATATTTGAGGCCAGAAATAGGAATATGAAACATGCTTGGAAGTGGGGTACAAATGTCTGTTTGGGCAGAGTTCCAAGTTGAAGACATTATCTATCCCCTTAACAAAGCTGCAATACTTACCTTTTTTGGACAAGTTTCACACATGTAGACACCCCTAGTATTTACTGGAGCACCTGTGTGGGACACCCTAAGTTTGTTCTTGTGTTCCACACTAGTGCTCCTGAGTCCAGATGTGTAAACAGCTGCTGAGTGTCCTCTCCTTACATTACAGTTTGTTATTCATTCTAGTTACAAACACATCTAGACAACAATGTCCTAAACTTCTTTTAATACAAATTAGCATGACCAAATGTAGTTAACCCTGTATCTGCCTAAAACATCATATTTAGTTAGTGAACGAATGATGTTTACTGCGAACGATTACTGTGCCCATGAGCCTGAAAGTTGCCATTTTAAACTGTACAACAGTAAAGAAAAGCACATGGCGCAGCATGCACGTAATAATAATAATAGGAACACATGACAACTACTTACTTTTTAGAAGCACTTTCTTGATCCTTCTGTACTGGTCCTGCTCCCTCAATTTCAGGTCTGACCAGCGTTTCCTCAGTTGCTCCTTGGATCGTCGTACCCCAAAATTCCAACTTTAGTCATGATCTTGGCCGTTCTCACATTTGGGTTTAAGTACGGCCCATACTTCCCATCATAGTTGGCCCTTTTCAAGATGTCCACCATCTCCACCATCTCTATAAAGGCCATATTTGAAGCCTTAAATCTTCTCCGGGATCGGGGCATTTCTGGCCCCGGGCTTTCCTCCTCCTCGTTATTGCTCTTATCACGCACCTGCTGTGTCTCTGCCATGTTCCTCTCCCACTGCGACGAAAGAGATGGGGCGGAGAATATTCTACGCATATTCTACGCATGCGTACACATGAGTTTCATGCATGCGCAGTGTATATAAAGCTAACACGCGAGTGTCGTACCTACGTTCTGTGTGCATAGGAAGGAGGACCGGAAGCGCCGAACGTTCTAACGAAGGTAACATTTTAACTTGGGACATCAGTCGCCTATACTGATTCGAGATTGAGGCCTATATTGGGATAAAATTAGGAGAGTTTAGCCTGATATTAGGGTTTTTGTCTTGTATTTTGTCTTGCAGCAAATATGAAACAATTCAAAGACCCTGATTTCATGGGCCATTTAATTCACAAATACAGGGATATGCGTAATTTGTGGGAGGTTAAAAACCCGTTATATCGCAATAAACCGGCTAGGAAGGCATCGCTGGAGAAACTGCTGCAATTTGTGAAGACGCAGGTCCTCAACGCAGACAGAGTTTGTGGAGAGGAAAATTGGTAGCTTGAGAAGCACGTATAGGAAGGAGCTTAATAAGGGGTATAGGAAGGAGCTTAATAAGGTCCAGGCTTGCATGAGATCAGGAGCAGCAGCAGAAGACGTGTATGCACCCAGTCTGTGGTACTACAACAGAATGCGGTTTCTGGAAGACCAGATGGAAGTCAGGGAATCACTTTCTACACTTCCATCCAGCCTTCCCTCAACCCTTCACTCAACCCCAGCTGAGGCTTCTGAGGACCAACCTGGGCCTTCCATCCTGGAAGAAGTGGAGGAGCCCAGCTGGATCCAGGTATAGTATTTTTTAACATATTTATTGTCGGAAAATTATTGTTGTTAACTAGATGTTATTATTGCTAACTAGGGATGGGCTTTATGTTCGGGTTGAACATGAGTTCAACTCGAACATTGGCTGTTCGCCCGTTCGCCGAATAGCGAACAGTTTGGGGTGTTCGCGGCAAATTCGAAAGCCGCAGAACACCCTTTAAAAGTCAATGGGAGAAACCAAATGTGCTAATTTTAAAGGTTAATATGCAAGTTATTGTCATAAAAAGTGTTTAGGGACCTGGGTCCTGCCCCAGGGGACATGTTTCAATGTAAAAAAAAGTTTTAAAAACGGCCATTTTTTTGGGAGCAGTGATTTTAATAATGCTTAAAGTGAAAAAAAGTGAAATATTCCTTTAAAAATCCTACCTGGGGGGTGTCTATAGTATGCCTGTAAAGTGGCGCGTGTTTCCTGTGCTTAGAACAGTCCCTGCACAAAATGACATTTGTAAAGGAATAAAAGTCGTTTAAAAATGCTTGCGGCTTTAATGTTATGTCGGGTTCCGGCAATATGGATGAAAATCAGTGAGACAAACGGCTAGGGTACCCCCCCCCAGTCCATTACCAGGCCCTTTGGGTCTTGTATGGATATTAAGGGGAACCCCGCACCCAAATTAAAAAAAGGAAAGGTGTGGGGCCCCCAGGCCCTATATACTCTGAACAGCAGTATACAGGCGGTGCAAACAAGACAGGGACTGTAGGTTTGTTGTTAAGTAGAATCTGTTTGTAATTTTGAACTGGTACATTTTTAAAGTGTAGCTCCAGCCAAAAAAATCTATTTTTAAGCTTTTTGGAAAACATAGGGAAGGGTTATCACCCCTGTAACATTTGTTTTGTTGTCTGTGCACCTCTTTAGAAGATTTCACCTCACTTTCTGTCCCAATGACAAATGTTTTTTGAAAATTTGGGGGTTTTAGTGAAACAAGGATTGGTGATAAAGCATCAGTGAAGAGTAGACACGTTTTTCCCATATTAACTCTTACAGGAGAGAATTTCCCTTCCTAGGGGTAGATTTCATCTAACTTCCTGTTGTTAACTTCCATTTGCAAGTAGGAGCCATTCCTTCTGTGACTGACTGAAGCCTCAGCAACACATTGTCCAGGAGGACCAGAAAATTGTAACCTCCCAGGCTTTGGAAACGTGTTGCACAAACCTTTCTGCAAGGCCTTCTGAAGATGTTTCATCCTCTGCTTCCTCTGCGACGGCAAGATAAGGTCCGCAACCTTACCCTTGTAACGTGGATCAAGGAGGGTTGCCAGCCAGTAATGATCCCTCCCCTTGATACCACGAATACGAGGATCCTTCCGCAGGCTTTGCAGGATCAGGGAAGCCATGCAGCATAGGTTTGCTCAGCCACCTCCTCCCAGCCACGTACAAGTCCATGGGTTACTTCGGACTGTAAATGATCCCTTGAAGACTGCTGCTGATGCTGAGTGCCAGGCTCCACCTCCATGCTGACACAATCCTCCTCCTCATCTTGTGTGATCGACAGGCATGCAGGAACACTGTCTGGATAAAGGGGGCCTTGAGCGGTAAGGAAGTCCTCCTCTTCCTCCCTCTGTTCTGCCTCAAGTGCCTCGTCTATTATTCCACACAGTGTGTGCTCCAGCAGGTGGACAAGAGGGACAGTGTCACTGATGCATGCACTGTCACTGCTCACCATCCTCGTGGCCTCCTCAAATGGTGATAGGACAGTGCATGCATCCCTGATCATAGCCCACTGGCATGGGGAAAAAAAAACAAGCTGACCCTGTCCTGGTGCCATAGTCGCATAGGTACTTATTGATGGCCCTCTGTCGCATGTGCAGCCGCTGCAGCATGGCCAACGTTGAGTTCCACCTGGTGGGCATGTCACAGATTAGGCGGTTCTTGGGAAGGTTAAATTCCTTTTTGAGGTCAGCCAGCCGAGCACTGGCATTATATGACCTGCGGAAATGCACACAGACTTTTCTGGCCTGCCTCAGGACATCCTGTAAGCCCAGGTACCTGCCCAAGAACCGCTGAACCAAGTTAAGGACGTGAGCCAAACAGGGCACATGTGTCAGTTGTCTCTGTCGGAGGGCGGAGAGGAGGTTGGTGTCATTGTTGCAAACCACCATTCCTGGCTTAAGCTGGCGTGGTATCAACCACCTCTGAACCTGCCCCTGCAGAGCTGACAGAATCTCTGCCCCAGTGTGGCTCCTGTCCCCCAAGCACACCAGCTCAAGCACCGCATGGCATCTTTTTGCCTGCGTGCTTGCATAGCCCCTTGAACACCTATGGAGCACCGCTGGTTCCGAGGACAAATCAGCACAGGAAAAGGCCATGGAGGAAGAAGAAGAGGAGGGGTGGAGGAGAAAGGTGTGGCAGAATCACCACTAGTAGAATTTTGGAGGCGTGGTGGCAGAATAACCTCCAACACGACTGCATCCTGTCCTGCATCCTTCCCAGCTGGCAGAAGAGTCATCCAGTGCGCGGTGAAAGATAGGTAACATCCCTGTCCATTCCTGCTGGACCATGAGTCAGCGGTAATATGCACCTTACCGCTAACCGCCCTGTCCAGCAAGGCCAAGACTTTGCCTTCCACACGCCAGTAGAGAGCCGGAATCGCCTTCCGTGATAAAAAGTGGCATTTGGGAACCTGCCACTGAGGAACCACACATTCCACGTACTCACGGAAGGGAGCAGAGTCTACCAACTGAAATGGCAGCAGTTGAAGTGCTAGCAATTTAGCCAAGTTAGCATTTAACCGCTGGGCAGGTGGATGGCTGGGAGCGAACTTCTTTTGGCGGTGCAGCAGCTGGGGCAGGGAAATTTGCCTGGTACAATCTGATGTCGGTGTACCGATAGCAGATTGCCCGCAAGTACTTGGCTGTGACACACCTAATTCTACACCTTCATTCCTCTCAGTGCAGGTTTCAGAGATGACTGAAGGTATAGTGGGGTTGAAGATCCCAGCTGATGAGGAGCAAGGAGAGGTCCTCTTTGTTCTTTGGTGTGGGTCTTTTAGGTACGCTTGCCAACGAACTGCATGGCAGGTCAACATAAGTCTGGACAAGCATGTGGTGCCCAAGCGGGTGATGTTTTGGCCACGCGAGATACGCTTGAGACATATGATGCAAATAGCAGCGGTGCGATCTGATGCACTCGTCTCAAAAAAGGCCCACACCAAAGAACTATTCGAATAACATGCAGAGACAGCAGCGCTCTGCACATGCGGAGCTCTGCGGTGTGATGCAGTCAGTGTGCTGCCCTTAAGCTGTCCCCCTGGAGCGCATCCTGCCTCGTTGGAGATGTGCCTCCTCCTCCTCTCTCCTATCAGGCACCCACGTGGAGTCAGTGACTTCCTCATCATCCCCTCCTTTCTCATCACTGGAGCAAAGCTGTCAACATGCTGCAGCTGGGGGAACATGACTGCCAGATTGTTCCTTCTTGGGCACCCCCTCACTTTGGGCTCACGTTACTGCCTTCCTCTAGCTGGGTACCATCAACGCAGCCTTCAAAACGCTGGGCATCCTCCTGGAGCATGTACCCAACACTGTGGTCAAACAGTTCGGGGGACTCCTCAGGAGGACATGGTGGGGCTAGGGAAGGAGTGACTGATGCCATTGAGCCGAGGGAAGAGGCCGCGTTGGCAGCTGCTTTGCCAAAGTACCCTGAGCCTGGGTGAGAGAGGATGAGGAGGATGAGGACGGCCTGGTCATCCACTCTACCAAGTCTTCGGCATGTTGCGGCTTAACATGGCCAGCTGCCGAAAAAAAGGAAAATTAAAAAAGAAAGAAGGACGGCGCCCTCTAAGTGCAGCATGTATGTTAAAAATATTTATTACAATAGATAAAAACACTCACATTTGAGTTACTAAAAACCAGCATGTAAAGTAGTTTCATCCACGTGCTCTCGGGGGATGTGGGTGTCACGGGCCAGTGGGGGGGGTTCCTGGGATGTGAGTCCTGTGACCTGGGTCCTGGTAGCTGTTCCGGTGGTGCCGAGGGTCCTCAGAGCCTCCGGGCGGCCAGGATGTCGGTCATGGATCCTCCGTGGAGCGCCGTGCTGACCTGCGTCTTCACTTCCGGGAGCGGGGTGAGGCGGGCGGTGCTTCGCGTTCGGAGCATGTGTGCTCCTTCATCAGGCTATGCTGGTGGCCATATTCAGTGTGGGAATTTATACCATAGGCAATGGGAGGGGTGGAGAGGTAATTGAGAGGAGGGCTGGACTATGTATAATGATTGGGCGCGTAGGTAACCATGGAGATGGGGTGTACACAATGTGGAAGGGGAGTGAAGGGAGACGGGGAGTGGGCGGGGCGGGGAGTGAGGAGGGGGGAGAAAAAGGAGATATGCAAATGAGTATGTTGTGGTAAGAACATATATGTGTGTATATGGATCGTGGGGTAAGGAGAAGGCGGTCTATATGAAGAGGAATGTTGTATTGATCATAGTGGATGGGAAATTAAAAAAAAAAAAAATATATATATATATATATATATACACACACATATCTATATATATACATATATATATATATACACGTAAACATATATGGGAAGGGAATACAAAAATGCAGAAAATGGTATATAATTAAATAGGTATATAATTATAGGGAGAGATTGGTGGTATATATGAGAAGAAATGACGCAATGATGGAAAAGGAATAAAACATGTACAATGTATATACGTGTGTAAACACAAAGAACCATTTATAAAGGATCCCTTCACACACACATACACATATATACACATTTAAATGACGCATAAGATTGGGACAAAAGGAGGGGGGGAGGGGGTTTCCAGATGGATATTTGGGAATGAGAGAAATGTTATTGGAAATACTGGGAAATAAATAAAAGTAAAAAAAGGACAAGCGTCTACCACGGCCACGTGCTGATGAGGATGCACTGTGTCCACGACCAGCACTGTTGCCTCTAGACACAGAGCTTGCTTGTCCTCTTTTATTGGCTTGTGACTGTCTGCCTCTCCTTGTTGGCCTTCCAGACATACTAATGGCCTGCAGTGAGATGTAGCTGCACAAAGCTGGGATGTATATATATACTGATTATACTGCAGCTAGCAGAATCAACCGTCTGCCTGTGGTATTAATAGGATCAGAACACCAGCAATTGTCTTCAGGTAGCTTTAGGTGCACACTGTGCAGAGGACACAGTACACTAACTGTAAATACTGCAGCTGCCTGCCTGTGGTATTAATAGGATTAGAACACCAGCAATTGTCTTCAGGTAGCTTTAGGTGCACACTGTGCAGAGGACACAGTACACTAACTGTAAATACTGCAGCTGCCTGCCTGTGGTACTAATAGGATCAAAAGAACACCAGCAATTGTCTCCAGGTAGCTTTAGGTGCACACTGTGCAGATGACACAGTACACTCACTGTAAATACTGCAGCTGCCTGCCTGTGGTATTAATAGGATCAGAACACCAGCAATTGTCTTCAGGTAGCTTTAGGTGCACACTGTGCAGAGGACACAGTGCACTAACTGTAAATACTGCAGCTGCCTGCCTGTGGTACAACACCTAGGATGCATATATATATATACACAATGCACTGTAAGTGCAGCTAACTGACTCGCCTGCCTACTCTATCTAACTTAAATCAAATGACACTGTCTCTCTCTCTATCTCTCTCCGCCGCCGCAACACACTACACAAGGCCGCCACGCAGGCGGCCTTATATAGTGTGGGGCGTGTACTAAACCCCCTGAGCCATAATTGGCCAAAGCCACCCTGGCTTTGGCCAATTACGGCTCTCTGTACAGACAGCGCTGTGATTGGCCAAGCATGTGGGTCATAGTGCACGCTTGGCCAATCATAAGCCAGCAATGCACTGCGATTCTGCAGTGAATTATGGGCCATGACGCGCCACTCGAATTTGGCACGAACGGCCCATAACGTTCGCAATTCGATGAACAATCGAACATGGGTTTGACTTGAACTCAAAGCTCATCCCTACTCGCAGCTATAATGAATTGTCGGTCCAGCAATACACATAAAAGTTCATTGATAAAAACGGCATGGGATTCCCCCACAGGGGAACCCCAAACCAAAATTTAAAAAAAAAATGTGTGGGGGTCCCCCCAAATTCCATACCAGGCCCTTCAGGCCTGGTATGGATTTTAAGGGGAACCCTGCGCCAAAATTTAAAAAAAAATGGCGTGGGGTCCCCCCAAAAATCCATACCCTTATCCGAGCACACAACCTGGCAGGCCGCAGGAAAAGAGGGTGGGACGAGAGAGCACCCCCCCTCCTGAACTGTACCAGGCCACATGCCCTCAACATTGGGAGGGTGCTTTGGGGTAGCCCCCCCAAAGCACCCTGTCCCCATGTTGATGGGGAGAAGGGCCTCATCCCCACAACCCTTGCCCGGCGGTTGAGGGGGTCTGTGGGCGGGGGGCTTATCAGAATCTGGAAACCTCCTTTAACAAGGGGACCCCCAGATCCTGGCCCCCGTGTGAATTGGTAATGGGGTACAAATGTACCCCATTACCGGGCAAGGGTTGTGGAGATGAGGCCCTTCTCCCCATCAACATGGGGACAAGGTGTTTTGGGGGGCTACCCCAAAGCACCCTCCCAATGTTGAGGGCATGTGGCCTGGTACGGTTCAGGGGGGGCGCTCTCTCGTCCCCCCTCTTTTCCTGCAGCCTGCCAGGTTGCGTGCTAGGATAAGGGTCTGGTATGGATTTTTGGGGGGACACCCACGCCATTTAAATTTTGGCACGGGGTTCCCCTTAAAATCCATACCAGACCTGAGGGGCCTGGTATGGAATTTGGGGGGACCCCCACGCATTTTTTTTTTTAATTTTGGTTTGGGGTTCCCCTGTGGGGGAATCCCATGATGTTTTTATCAATGAACTTTTATGTGTATTGCCGGTCCGACAATTCATTATAGCCGCGAGTAGTTTTTAATGACTTTTTTTCCTTTAGAAATGTCATTTTGCTCTCAGACTGTTCTAAACATGGGAAACATGCGCCACTTTAAAGGCATACTATAGACACCCCCCAGGTATGAAATTTAAAGGAATATTACACTTTTATTGTTTCACTTTAAGCATTATTAAAATCACTGCTTCCGAAAAAACAGCCGTTTTTTAAAACAAGACAAGTCCACCCCTCGCTGACGAAGTCCAACCAGGACGTAATGCTGCGTATGGGGGGAGGAGCTTACTTGCGGACGTCACCCGCTGCCACACTGTGTCTGTCGGCATTGCATTCTACATTGTGCTGCTGTCCATTCATTTTTATCATTGCGCTCATGAGCGCTCGTTTTTACTGTTTGTCAGTGACTTTTTTATAATAAAACATACAGAGTGCACTTAGATTGTACCTTCAATTTTGTACATTGATACATTGGAGCGGTCTTCCCCACATCTCTGATGTACATCTCTGCTGACCTGGCTGCATACATCTTTGACATCTCCCTGCTGGACGGCTGGTCTACTCCCCTTCAGATGACTGGATCTCCAGGCTTCATTGAGTTTTCCAGAGATACCATCAGGAATTACCATCATCCCCATGGGGATATATGTAAGTTTGTCCTCTGCTTGCAGAGGTCCACAGAATCTGGTAAGCGCATTTAGAGTATTTGGGTGAAGCTATATAAGACCGATTATATCATTGGAATTCCACACAATATGGATTTGATCTAAGGACATTTGATATTTATTCATTTTTGATTCATCTTGGATTATCATCTATTAGTTCTCATTTATTGCGCTGCACTTACCTTTATTTTTCTATGGCTGCTATGTAGCTGCCAAATTGCAGCAAATGGAGGAGGGTCAACGCCTCATCTGTGAGAAATTTTTTTTTGAGGCCATTCATAAGGGGTTGAGAGGCCAAATGAGTGATAACATGCACTTAGTTGCGCTTGCCCATGCTCCTCCTCCTGCCACAAGTCCACCTCCAGAGCCAAGCCTCCAAGGAAGGCTGCAGGGAAGGCTGCAGGGAAGCGCGGAGGGAAGGCTGCAGGGAAGCGCGGAGGGAAGGCTGCAAGGAAGACAAAAAAGTGATGGCCTGGGTTCAGTCTGGTCTGATAGAAGACGCAGGCTGTTGTAGTACCACAGCCTGGGGACATATATGTCATCTGCTGCTGTTCATGATCTCTGGGAGTCCTGGACCAGATTGTGCTCCCTATTATATGGACTTCTCAGGCTACCAATTTTAATTTACAAAGAGTTGATGTGTGCCCAGGGTACAAAGGCTTCGCAAATTCAAGCAGTTTCTCCAGTGTTGCCTTCCTCTTTATTTTGTTATTATGAGCCAGAACAAATGTTTTTTTTATTTTATATGAAAATACTTGCCTATGTGTTTTTCTTTAAATAGGACAGTTTGTTTGTGAGTAGGCAGGTACATTTCAAAAATACAATGTCAAATTAACAAGGGACACCAACACCAACCTCCTTGAGCTTTATAAAAATACAAGATAATAATGTTGTGGAAACGACACACCAAAAAAATAAATTATGGAGATCACTAGAAACTAATTTAAAAATAATCCAAAAAACAGGAGATCTTGATTAAAAAAAAAAAAAGATGACTCTAAAAAATAATTCTAAACATTATTATGGAGATCTGGCTTTTAAAAAAAAAATAATAAAGATAATATAAAAAGATAATAAAGAAATACCGTATTTATCGGCGTATAACACGCACTTTTTTCCCCTTAAAATAAGGGGAAAATCGTGGGTGCGTGTTATACGCCGATCCCCGCTATTTTGTGATCTGTCGGAGCGATCGCCGCCGACATTCACATAGCTTGTATTTTTAAACATGGCGCCGCGGAGTTCGGAGGGACTCAGGGGCGCTCGTTCAGCTGAACGAGTGCCGCCGAGGACACAGTGACTGGGCGGAGCCGAGATACACATAGCCGAGGGTTCTCGGCTTTTCTCGGCGCCGTTCACAGTCACGCCCAGTCCCGCCATTGGACCCGTGTTATGTCCATCATAGGGACTGGGCGTGACTGTGAACAGCGCCGAGAATAGCCGAGAACCCTCGGATATGTGTATCTCGGCTCCGCCCAGTCACTGTGTCCTCGGCGGCGCTCGTTCAGCTGAACGAGCGCCCCCGAGTCCCTCCAAACTCCACGGCGCCATGTTTAAAAATACAAACTAAACGTTTGTATGTCGGCGGCGACAAGGCTGCACGGACCACTGGGGACAAGGCTGCACGGACCACTGGGGACAAGGCTGCACGGACCACTGGGGACAAGGCTGCACTGGGGACAAGGCTGCACTGGGGCAAAGCTGCACTGGGGACAAGGCTGCACTGGGGCAAAGCTGCACTGGGGACAAGACTGCACTGGGGCAAAGCTGCACTGGGGACAAGGCTGCACTGGGGCAAAGCTGCACTGACAAGGCTGCACTGGACACTGGGGAAAGGCTGCAGATGAACACTGATGAGGCTGCATTGATGGGCATTTAAATGTAAGTTTTTTTTCCCTAAACTTCCCTCCTAAAAGTTTTTTACCTTAAAATTCCCTCCTAAACTTGGGGTGCGTGTTATACGCCGGCGCGTGTTATACGCCGATAAATACAGTAAGTTTGTCAGAACTCTGTGTGAATATCAGCAGCAAAACAACTTCATTCTTCTAGCATTATAAAGAACAAAAGAATGTGCTGCATTAAAAGATCCAATAATTTGCAGCGTGACGAATGTGCTAATTCCCTTACGAACGCTAGTTTTACCAGACCGAGCGCTTCTGTTTCGTACTTGATTCTGAGCATGCGTGATTTTTGGTGCGTCGGAATTGCATACAGACGTTTGCATTTTCGGATAGGAACTTTTCCCGACCGAAAAATTGAGAACATGCTCTCAATCTTTTGCTGGCTGGAATTCCGCCAGCAAAAGTCCGATGGAGCATACACACGGTTTCCGACCAAAAGCTCTCATTGGTCTTTTGCTGGCCGAATTTCCGATAGTGTGTACAGGGCATTAGTCTCAGAGAGTTTTCAACCAATATAAATCTGCCCTCCAAAAATACAATTCCAGCCTCCTCATTGCCAAGCAGACCTATTTTATCACTCTCATTAGCAACCTATCATCCCGTCCCCGTCAACTCTTCTCTACCTTCAACTCTCTACTTCGTCCTCCACCACTTCCACCCGCCAACTCACTCACTGCCCAGGAGATCGCCAATCACTTCAAACAGAAGATTGATACAATTTGCGATCTCTACTGTTCTGATACCCTCCATGCTTTACATTTCATGCCCACAGGCACAATCATTACTTCCCTCTTCAACCCCTCCACTATAGACGAGGTTACTAAACTACTTGCTAATGTCCACCTTACCACCTGCCCTCTGGATCCTGTTCCCTTACAAATGCTATGTTCACCCTCTTGCTCTATTCTACACTCTCTAACCCACATTCTCAATCTCTCCCTCTCTTCTGGCATCTTCCCCAACTCTCTAAAGCACTTGTCAGACCCATACTTAAAAAGCCCTCACTGGGCCCATCCAATCTTAACAACCTAGGCCCCATCTCCTTGCTCCCCTTCTTATCCAAACTCCTCGAACGTCTGGTCTACAACCGACTGAGCCTCCACCTCACTGATAATAGCCTTCTTGATCCCCTTCAGTCTGGATTTTGTCCTCAACACTCCACAGAAACTGCTCTCCTAAAACTAACAGATGATCTACTAACAGCCAAAACCAATCGACACTATTCTTTACTCCTACTCCTGGACCTCTTTGCTGCCTTTGATACGGTTGACCACCCCCTCCTCCTCAAAAAACTCCACGCCTTTGGTCTCCGTGACTGTACTCTTTGCTGGTTCTCTTCCTACTTATCCAACCGCACCTTTAGCGTTTCTTACAACTCTATTTCCTCCTCTCCTCTTCCTTTCTCAGTTTGGGTCCCCTAAGGTTCTGTTCTTGGACCTCTCCTATTTTCAATCTATACCTCCTCCCTGGGTCAGCTGATAGACTCCCATGGCTTCCAATACCACCTCTATACTGATGACACCAAAATCTATTTCTCTACCCCTCAGCTCACTCCCTCTGTCTCCTCACATATCACTATTTTACTATCAGATATATCAGTCTGGATGTCACACCACTTCCTCAAACTCAATCTATCCAAAACCGAACTTATAATTTTTCCTCCACCATATGCCCCTTCCTCAGATCTCTCTGTCAAAATAGGTGTAGTTCTGTTCTGTTCTCTCTGTTCTAGGTGTAGTCCTGGACTCTGAACTCCCCTTTAAGCACCACATCCAATCACTGTCCAAATCCTGCCGCCTCAACCTCCGCATCATCTCCAGAATATGCCCCTTTCTAACCAATGACACAACAAAGTTCTTAATTCACTTGCTGGTCATCTCTCGCCTCGACTACTGCAACTCCCTTCTCATTAGCTTACCTCTACATAGTCTATCACCTCTTCAATCCATCATGAATGCTGCTGCCAGACTCATCCACCTTACCAATCGCTCTGTCTCTGCTACCCCTCTCTGTCAATCACTCCACTGGCTTCCGCTTGGCCAAAGAATTAAATTCAAAACACTAACGACTATGTACAAAGCCATCCACAATTTAGCCCCCAGCTACATCACTAGCCTAGTCTCTAAATACCAACCTACTCATTCTCTTTGTTCCTCCCAAGACCTCCTGCTCTCTAGCTCCCTCGTCACCTCCTCCCATGCTCACCTCCAGGACTTTTCCAAAGCCTCTCCAATCCTATGGAATGTCCTACCCCAATCTGTCCGCTTATCTCCTACTCTATTAGCTTTTAGATGATCCCTGAAAACCCTTCTCTTCAGAGCAGCCTACCCTACCCACACCTAACAACTGTTTTTTCATTTTCTCCATCAGCTCACCCCCCACAGTTATTCCCTTTTGTTTCCACTTGACCCTCCCTTCTAGATTGTAAGCTCTAATGAGCAGGGTCCTCTGATCCCTCCTGTATTGATTTGTATTGTAAGTGTACTGTCTGCCCTCATGTTGTAAAGCACTGCGCAAACTGTTGTCACAATATAAATCCTGTATAATTATAATAATAATTATAAGACTGTGTACCTGTAGCTAAAGACTAAAGGGGCTAGTGTGCATATGTACAGTGGGGACGGAACGTATTCAGACCCCCTTAAAATTTTCACTCTTTGTTATATTGCAGCCATTTGCTAAAATCATTTAAGTTCATTTTTTTCCTCATTAATGTACACACAGCACTCCATATTGACAGAAAAACACAGAATTGTTGACATTTTTGCAGATTTATTAAAAAAGAAAAACTGAAATATCACATGGTCCTAAGTATTCAGACCCTTTGCTCAGTATTTGGTAGAAGCACCCTTTTGATCTAATAGAGCCATAAGTCTTTTTGGGAAAGATGCAACAAGTTTTTCACAATTGCATTTGGGGATCCTCTGCCATTCCTCCTTGCAGATCCTCTCCAGTTCTGTCAGGTTGGATGGTAAACGTTGGTGGACAGCCATTTTTAGGTCTCTCCAGAGATGCTCAATTGGGTTTAAGTCAGGGCTCTGGCTGGGCCATTCAAGAACAGTCACAGAGTTGTTGTGAAGCCACTCCTTCGTTATTTTAGCTATGTGCTTAGGGTCATTGTCTTGTTGGAAGGTAAACCTTCGGCCCAGTCTGAGGTCCTAAGCACTCTGGAGGTTTTCGTCCAGGATATCCCTGTACTTGGCCGCATTCATCTTTTCCTCAATTGCAACCAGTCCTCCTGTCCCTGCAGCTGAAAAACACCCCCACAGCATGATGCTGCCACCACCATACTTCACCGTTGGGACTGTATTGGAGAGGTGATGAGCAGTGCCCGGTTTTCTCCACACATTCCAATTAGAATTAAGGCCAAAAAGTTCTATCTTGGTCTCATCAGACCAGAGAATCTTATTTCTCACCATTTTGGAGTCCTTCAGGTGTTTTTTTTAGCAAACTCCATGCGGGCTTACATGTGTCTAAAGCCCCGACTGGTGGAGAGCTGCAATGATGTTTGAATTTCTACAACTTTCTCCCCTCTCCCGACTGCATCCCTGGAGCTCAGCCACAGTGATCTTTGGGTTCTTCTTTACCTCTCTCACCAAGGCTCTTCTCCCCCGATAGCTCAGTTTGGCCAGATGGCCAGCTCTAGGAAGGGTTCTGGTCATCCCAAACGTCTTCCATTTAAGAATTATGGAGGCCACTGTGATCTTAGGAACCTTAAGTGCAGCAGAAATGTGTTTGTAACCTTGGCCAGATCTGTGCCTTGCCACAATTCTGTCTGAGCTCTTCAGGCAGTTCCTTTGACCTCATGATTCTCATTTGCTCTGACATGCACTGTGAGCTGTAAGGTCTTATATAGACAGGTGTGTGGCTTTCCTAATAAAGTCCAATCAGTATAATCAAACACAGCTGGACTCAAATGAAGGTGTAGAACCATCTCAAGGATGATCAGAATAAATAGACAGCACCAGAGTTAAATATATGAGTGTCACAGCAAAGGGTCTGAATACTAGCCATCAGTGTGGGAAGTTGTGGTTTGGCCTTCCCCAATTTAGAGAGATACATCATTTATGTGTTCATTATATCAGCAAAAAACTGTTGTTCACCAATTTAATTTTGTCTAGAAACACGCACATGCCTGTGCCAAACCACAACTTCCCACACTGATGGCTAGTATACATCATATAGCAAAAGGTAGATGTTGTTAGTGGGTGAAAAAGCCTATCCTATATTTAGCTCTATAGTGCTTCACACTATTTTGTGTATTTCGGGGTCTTCGTTGAGGCCTCCGGGGGTGAAACTGACAAGGGTGAAGATCCAGAAGGCTTCTCGCTTATATAGCCTCTGTTGTCTCCTCCCTGCATCTAGATCTCCCCTGATTGACTTTATTTCGAACACTCTCATACCCGATGGATCCCCCTGGTGGGCCTCTTGGAAGTTCCGGGGAACTGGGTATTTGTCTCTGAGATTAATAATACCACATTTATGTTCTCCTATTCTGACTCTCATAGGACGCAAAGTCCAACCCACATAGAGATGACCACAATGGCAGACAATAACATAAACTACATATTCTGTTCCGCAGTTCATGAACTGTTTTAGTTTATGGATCCTTCCATCTCTCCCCACTACAGTTTTCTTCCTGTGCCACATGTACATGCATGTGCCACAGTTTTTAACACTGCACTTGTAGCTCCCTTTTTGGTCAAATATTGTTGACCATATACTGGTGGGTTTATCAGTAGATATTTTCACCCTCCTTGGGGCTACCAAGCTCCTCAGGTCTCAAGGCTTCTAAAACACAATATTAGGATGATCGGGGAGTGTGTTACCTAACACAGGGTCATGTTTGAGAATGTTCCAATTTCTTTTAATTATATTCTGAATCTCAAAGGCCTTATTAGTATACCGAGTAGAGAATCAAACCCATTGAATGTCAGGGTTAGTCCAGCATAGAGGTTCTTTGTTGTGATCTGATGGATTGTCGTAAAGGGCCAGATATTTGTTTAGAGCTGTCTCTATGTGACTTGCATCATAGCCTTTCTCTTTAAACTTCTGTGTAAGGAGCTCACTCTGTTATAAATAGTCTTCTTTTTTGGTGCACTTATGCTTCAAGCGACAGAATTGCCCATAGGGGACATTTTGTATCCACCTTGGATGGTGATTACTTTTCACATGTAGGTAAGAATTACCTCCACTTGGTTTTAAGTGGGTTCTAGATATCACCATCAAAGTTTCCCTGGAGTTCTAGGTCCAGGAAGATTAGGCACTTTTCGTCGATGACATGGGTAAATTCTATACCGAAGGGATTATCCTTACAGTATTCTAGAAAATTATTGAGATCATGATCTGACCCGTTCCAGATTATAAGGATATCATCAATATATCTGCCATAGAGGACCAGGTTTGCCCCAAAAGGATTGTTTTTCCATATAAAAGCACTCTCTCAAAGTCCCATAAATAAATTCGCAAAGCTGGGGGCAAACCTGGCCCTCATAGCTGTGCCTCTAGTTTGTAGGTAATATTCGCCCAAAAAGGAAAAATAGTTGTGTGTGAGGGTGTATTCGACACAATCTAAAAAGAATTTGGCTTGTAAGGGATTCAATCTATCATCCTCTAGTAGATAATAGTTCATGGCTCTTAGACCATATCTATGGTCAATAGATGTATACAACGAGGCCATGTCCAGAGAGAGCCATCTATAGCTAGGCTGCCATTTGTAATTACACAGGATTTCAAGCATATGGCCAGAGTCTCTTACAAAGGATAGTAGATTGGTCACAATGTCCTGCAAAAAATAATCAATATAGCATCCCAGGTTGCTAGAAAGACTGTCCAGCAATTATTGGTCTTCCCAGGGGATTTATAGGACTCTTGTGCACCTTAGATATATGGTAAAAGTGTGGAGTCACAGCATGTCTATTGTACAGGAAAAAATATTCATTTTTTGTAAGAACTTCCTTCAATAATGCCTCATCCAAAAGTATTTGTAGTTCTTTTGTGTACTCCACTGTAGGATCCTTTCTTAATTTAGTATTGGTATCCTGTCACCCAGGAGTCTCCTTGCCTCAGCTATATACTCATCTTTATTTTGAACAACAAGACTTCCATCTTTATTGCCTCTTCGGATAAGTACATAATAAGACATGAGATAGGGATCAAAGTTTTTGGTGCTATTTTTCTTGTTATTATAATTAAACTTTGTTTTAAAACTATTAAAAACCATATCATAAAAGGTTGAAATAAATTTTCCCTTTGCCCAATGGGGGAAGAAAGAGGATTTGGGTCTAAATGAAGTATGGACTATTGCACTTCCACATGAGGGACCAACATTTGGTTCAGAAATTGTCTGTCCATCTTGTTGGGCCTCTAGATATAGCTCTAATATATTTAGTAAATAATCCTCCTGTAAACTAGTTTCAGAGGATGGCAATATAACTGGTTATGCTCCAATATTATTACCAGTACTATTATCACTTCTAGCTTCTTTAGGTATATAATATCTTTGGGTAGTGAGTTTGTGTATATATTTATTGAGATCGATGAATAGCTCAAATAAATTTGGTGTACTGGGTGGAGCACTATTAAGACCTTTCATGAGGAGGTCCATTTCAGTTTCCGAAAAAACAGAGCTGGATAGATTTTGATAGTAGAAATGGTGGTTTCTAGAGTCTGCCTCTTTTTACATCTCTTTCCTCCTCTTTTTCCTCTTCTTGTTCTTCTTCTCCTTTCCTTGTTTTTTTCATCATAAATGGAGTGAGCAATAGAGGGTCCAAAATCTTGTTGCCTGTTACAGAACCCTCTATTTTTGCAACTTCCTTCTCTAAAAAAAAATCAAAGGGGGTGTGATGTCTGATATTCTGGCACAGTTATCATCTGACTCAGAATTTCCAAGGACCGTAAAGGGGTTATATGCCTGTACTCGATTAGGTGTCTTGGGGTCAATGCCCAAGTCTGTAGCTGCACTCTCAAATGATACACTGGAAGTGCAAGCCACAGGTGGGGGTAGAATGAATATGCCATTATCCAATAATGTAGTAGATTCTCCCCCTATGGGTAATGAGCTTTTACCTTCTTTACTTTCATTTATGGAACTTTTTACTAGTAGGGTTATATATATATATATATATATATATATATATATATATATATATATATATATATATATATATATATATATATATACACGCACATACGTGCATACTAGTACCTATGCTTTTTATATGCATGTGTGCATATAAGTTTCCTCTCTCATTTTTCATCTAAGGTATGAGAGGTGGGGTATAAGATCTCTTTCGTGTGTCTTTCATGCGTCTCTATGAGCGACTAGTGAGCGGTGTGTGAGGTGGCAGATCTGTCTGCTTTGCCCTCTACAAGAAGTCTTCACCAAAATGGTGGACAGTGTCCACAACGGCCGATGTCAATCCTGTGAGACACCCGGTGCACAGGAAGTAACGTCTGGACCGCATTTACGGTTTCTAAGAGAACAAGGGCGTAAACAATACGACGTGCGTTCCATCTGCTGTTTTGCGTATTACAATGATTCTGGAAGCAAATGCTAAACAAGGAGCTATGCACTCTGGATAAGGACCGGAATGTGTGTGTTTGATGGGATCTGGATGCTGATGTGATCGATTTGGTATGACAACTGCTATTATTGATATTGATGTTAATATGGATACTATTAGCATTATTACCACTTTAGAGTACTTCTAGATACAGCCTAATTGCAGTCAGTATGGCAATTGTTTTTGCACACATATATATATATATATATATTTATTTTATTTATTTATTTATTTATTTATTTATATATACACAGTGGGGACAGAAAGTATTCAGACCCCCTAAAATCATTTAAGTTCATTTTTTTTCCTCATTAATGTACACACAGCACCCCATATTGACAGAAAAACACAGAATTGTTGACATTTTTGCAGATTTATTAAAAAAGAAAAACTGAAATATCACATGGTCTTAAGTATTCAGACCCTTTGCTGTGACACTCATATATTTAACTCAGGCGCTGTCCATTTCTTCTGATCATCCTTGAGATGGTTCTACACCTTCATTTGAGTCCAGCTATGTTTGATTATACTGTTTATACTGATTGGACTTGATTAGGAAAGCCACATACCTGTCTATATAAGACCTTACAGCTCACAGTGTATGTCAGAGCAAATGAGAATCATGAGGTCAAAGGAACTGCCTGAAGAGCTCAAAAACAGAATTGCGGCAAGGCACAGATCTGGCCAAGGTTACAAACACATTTCTGCTGCACTTAAGGTTCCTAAGAGCACAGTGGCCTCCACAATCCTTAAAAGGAAGAAGTTTGGGACAACCAGAACCCTTCCTAGAGCTGGCCGTCCGGCCAAACTGAGCTATCAGGGGAGAAGAGCCTTGGTGAGAGAGGTAAAAAAGAACCCAAAGATCACTGTGGCTGAGCTCCAGGGATGCAGTCGGGAGAGGGGAGAAAGTTGTAGAAAGTCAACCATCACTGCAGCTCTCCACCAGTTGGGGCTTTATGGCAGAGTGGCCCGACGGAAGCCTCTCCTCAGTGCAAGACACATGAAAGCCCGCATGGAGTTTGCTAAAAAAACACCTGAAGGACTCCAAGATGGTGAGAAATAAGATTCTCTGGTCTGATGAGACCAAGATAGAACTTTTTGGCCTTAATTCTAATTGGTATGTGTGGAGAAAACCGGGCACTGCTCATCACCTCTCAAATACAGTCCCAACAGTGAAGCATGGTGGTGACAGCATCATGCTGAGGGGGTGTTTTTCAGCTGCAGGGACAGGATGACTGGTTGCAATCCAGGGAAAGATGAATGCAGCCAAGTGCAGGGATATCCTGGACGAAAACCTTCTACAGAGTGCTCAGGACCTCAGACTGGGCCGAAGGTTTACCTTCCAACAAGACAATGACCTTAAGCACACAGCTAAAATAACAAAGTAGTGGCTTCACTAGAACTCCATGACTGTTCTTGAATGGCCCAGTTAGAGCCCTGACTTAAACCCAATTGAGCATCTCTGGAGAGACCTAAAAATGGCTGTCCACCAACGTTTACCATCCAACCTGATAGAACTGGAGAGGATCTGCAAGGAGGAATGGCAAAGGATCCCCAAATGCAGGTGTGAAAAACTTGTTGCATCTTTCCCAAAAAGACTCATGGCTGTATTAGATCAAAAGGGTGCTTCTACAAAATACTGAGCAAAGGGTCTAAATACTTAGGACCATAGTTACATAGTCAGGTTAAAAAAAGACACAAGTCCATCCAGTTCAACCTTAAAAACAATAAATAAATAAAATAAAAAATATCGTACAATCCAATATACCCAATTTTATAACCTCAGTTGATCCAGAGGAAGGCAAAAAACCCCAGCAGAGCATGCTCCAATTTGCTACAGCAAACCATGTGATATTTCAGTTTTTCTCTTTTAATAAAGCTGCAAAAATGTCAACAATTCTGTGTTTTTCTCTCAATATGGGGTGCTGTGTGTACATTTATGAGGAAAAAAATGAACTTAAATGATTTTAGCAAATGTCTGCAATATAACAAAGAGTGAAAAATTTAAGGGGGTCTGAATACTTTCCGTCCCCACTGTAGAAAAAACATGCATCAAGGTGCAAATGGGACAGCCCCCTTGGACTTTTTAGGCAGAAAATCTATTAGAGTTAGTTGTTTAGATAAAAAGGTAACATGATGCCACTTTTATTAAGTACAAAGCATAATAAAATTGTAAATATAGCCTTTTAGGCAAGGTTATATAAAATACACAATGTATACAAAATAGAACAAAATGTACATGTTACATATGTAGTCGAACCCAATAAGAGCAAGTTTGCCGAAACACTGTCAGTCATGCTGTGGTCAGTTGGTAGGGATTTCTTGCATATAGCCCAACATGTTTCGGAATTATCAATGTATATTCCTTCATCAGGGAAAATTATATTTGGGGGGACTTTGTTTCTCTTTCTGAAATATAAACATAGTCACATGATAATCACACTGCAATACATAATGTAAACAGGACAAGTGATTTCACAGAGTAAAATTATAGTATATTCATAGCAAACAAAAGGCAACGAACAGTAAAATCAATGAAAGATCCCACAATGCCTGAAACACTCCGCGGAGCAACAGGTGGATGGGTGTGTATCCCTGGATGAGTAGCTTGCAAACATCCACAAGAAACACTGTGTAGGCTACACCAGCAGTAAGAATAATAATATCTGAAGCCAAAGAGGGGGGTAGGGCATATTAGCATACGCTTCATCAAAATCATTATATAAAGGCACATAGCACTTCATGGCAATGAGACAGGAACACAGATAGGAATGATGTATTCCTGTCAAAGATTACAGTACCTTTTAACAAGCTGGTGCAGACATTCCACCACAGTGGCAGAGCTTGATCCAAGACAGACCTGCTGGGTGTGACTGCTTTATGTAGAGAGTATCTCACTGAGGGAGCCAATCCTCAGAGGGGGGTGCTGGATCCCTGGCGGCATGCAGAGCGGTTGGGGGCAGAAACAGGGTGGTTCTCTGATGGAGGGGAACGCAGTGTGGCCCTGCCCCTAGGAGCAGGAGGACATCACGAGCCAAATCGTTACCAGCATTGGAATTCTCCAACCGCATCAGAAGATGCGGTGGGGATGGGTAGGAGCTCTAGCCTGAGACAGGCCGTGAGGACAGCAGGAAGTGGTGTCTGCGCAGGTGGAGCCTACCCGCCGGGTGGTGTTGGCAAAAAGACTCCACAGGGGACGCATGCAGTGCCACCCAGTGGACCCAAATGGTTATGACAGCCACAGTGGGTAAATGATACATGTGAAAAAAAGAAAAAACAAAAGAGCATGATAGGCTGTTGCCATATATTGCAAATAATAATGAATAACAATATGGGATAAAAAACAACCATAGAATCAGCACAAAGGTCATGGTTCATACAAAGAAAAGATGGCAATGTTGAAATATTACCAGTTGGTATTATAATTGCAATCCTCATGATTAAAGATTACAGATTTAATTTGCAACCCCTGACACAAACCCAGGAAGATAGAAGCTTGAAATTAAATGCCCCATTTAGGCCAGGAGGTGAGGTGGCCTGCAAATCAAAAATCCATCTAAGTTCGCACTGCAGTACATGCTTGTTGAGATCACCATAGGCACGTTGGGATCACGTTTATGTATACTAGATAGATGCTGGTATATACACGCTACCAAAATTAATTAATTGTCTTCCCGACGTAGTAGCATCCACACTTGCAAGAGAGTAGATACACCACACTGGGAATCCTTCAGTTGACATGGTGTTTGGGGTAAAAAGGTTTTTATTAATGAGAACATAAGGCAAAACATGGGACAATTGCAATCGTATGATACAGATATAAAACAGGAGTCTCATTTCTCATTACAACGTATGAGTGGCATTAACAGTAAGGCCAACACTGTTATCATACAGCTGAAAAAACATTGTATGGAACCCAGAGTTCCTGGTTGCCCTGAATATAAGAAAAAAAAATACAAACAAACAGATGAACAGCCTAGTGGTCAGCTAAGAAAGAAACTTAGGTAAATTAAATAAAAAAAAACAAAAAAGTGGTAAACCAACCGATCATATATCATTAGGGGTTGACATTTGCCGAGCATGCAAAGCACTCCTAGCACGTCACTCATCTTTCTGAACCATATAGGGCACCAACATCAGTTCCAAAGGCCCAGTTATCCCATCATCAGCCTGTCTAGGGCCAATTGTGGTGGTGCAACATCTGGGGAGTTAAGCCAACTCTGCCAGATGTTGGTAAATTTTTTGTTGGCGATTTTCTATGGCGATACGTGTTTTTTTCCCGAATGAGGATAGCATTGACCATTTGTGTCCACTGCGCCTCCTTTGGGGTGCGTGCTGAGAGCCACAAACGGGCAATCAGCTTCCTGGCTAAATATATATAAGCCTCATGAGGGCAATGTGCACCGGGGGGAGGTACAAGTCTTCGTCCAGGCAACCCAGTAAGCAGATCAATGGCTCTACCGCTAACTGAGCTTGGAATACACTGTTTATTCTGGCAATAATGCAATTACAGTACCTCACTAGTTTGGGGCATCGTTAGAGCATATGAATGAGATCACCCAGATAAGCCTGGCATTTGGGATATATGTGGGAGTCACGCCTGCCCCTGCAACTGTACTGGAGTGCGGTATACTCTGTGTAGTATAAACAGGTGAGACCGTCTCTGTGCCGCTGATACTGATACCAAGGGACCCACTCCCAGGATCTGATTCCACTGCTCACCATCGATGGGACCGATATCTCCCTCCCACCCCTCCCTACATGGTAACAAGTCAGGGGCTTGTATGTGTGATAGTAGGTGGATATAGATTCTAGAAATGATTCCCTTTTTATCAGAATATATGGACTCAAGGAATGTGGAATCTACTAATTGCAAGTTGGATTGTCGACTTTGGTATCCAAAGGCATGTTGTAATTGTATGTATTAAAAGCGGTGGCCTTTAAGTGCAGGGAATTCACTCAGTAATTGGTTGTACGGCTTTAGGACAGGTCTGTCAAGTATCTGTGTGAGGTATCTAACCCCCGCCCTTTCCCAGACCGACCGGTTAGGCACCCTGGTCAAGTCCGCGTAAAAGCGGTTTCGCCATATAGGGGTCTGACAGAGATAACTCGTCAGTCCCAAAGTGGTCTTAACTCACCTCCAGATTTTTATCAGTGACCTAACTGTGGGGCAGTTAGAGGGAACACTAGGGAAGCCCAGCTCCATATGGGACATGGAAGTATAATCCATTCCAGGGCCTAGGAGGAGATCCCTGGAGGGGTCTGACACCATCCCGAGATCCCACCCCGTGAAATGTTGCATCTGCTCAGCTAGGTAGTACATTAGAGGGTGGGGAACCGCCATGCCCCCCTGGTCTTTTGGGAGTTGTAGAGTGGCCAGTTTAATTCTCGCCACTCCACCTCTCCAAATGAGTGCTCTAAACTGTGAATCAAAACGCCGGAACCAATACTGTGATATCCAAACCGGGGCATTATGTAGAATGTACAGCAGCTGCGGTGCCCAGATAATTTTTATGAGATTGACGCAGCCAGTCACCGACAGAGGTAGTCTGCTCTAACTGGCCTGAAAAACACCAGAGCAAAATGTAATAATGCATTAAAGTGTTTGTTCGCCAATTCCAGAAGTCTGCCAAGCAAAATAGGTGAGTTGGAAGCTCTGGTGCATGAGGAGAGCTATGATGTAATCAGTATTGCTGAAACTTGGTTTCAATCCTCACATGACTAGGCTATTAATATTCCTGGCTATGCACTCTTTCGGAGAGACAGGGTAAAAAGGAAAGGTGGCGGGGTCTGTCTCTATGTGAGAAGTGATCTCAAAGAAAGTGTGAAAGAAGACCTGGTTGATGGAGAGTGTGATGAGTCTGAAGCATTATGGGTGGAACTGCATATAGATGTGCGTAGTTCAAAGTTAATCATTGGGGTTTGTTATAGACCACCCAATGTTAACGAGGAGGTGGAGACTCAGCTCCTTGCACAGATGGAAAGGGCTGCAAGGGCTGGGACGGTGATAATAATGGGGGATTTTAACTACTCAGAAATTGACTGGAGTAATGGCACTGCTGGGACAGTTAAAGGGCAAAAATTTATAAACCTATTACAGGACAATTTTATGGTCCAGTTTATTGAGGCCCCAACTAGGAATGAAGCTCTGTTGGACCTGGTAATCTCAAACCTGCAGAGCTTTTTACTAATGTTCAGATAAAGGAACACCTGGGTAGCAGTGATCATAACATGATTTCATTTGATGTTATCTGTAAACAAGAAATACATACGGGAAATATAAAAACACTTAACTTCAAGAGAGCAAATTTAGGAATTTAAGAATTCCCAGAAATGGGAAATCTTCAAAAAGACTGTTTGGGACCTCCCTACAAAGTATATATCCATGGGCAATAAGTTTAAAATGCTAAAAATAAAACCTATGTGGCTCACGGTCAAAGTTAAAAAAGCTATAAACAATAAAAAAGAGCTTTTTAAAAAATATAAAAATTAAGGAACACTAGTGTTGTTTAAATGTTACAAAGAATTTAACAGAATATGTAAATAGGAAATCAAGGATGCAAAAAATGGGAATCAGGAAGGAATTTTTTTCCCCTGCTGTAGCAAATTGGAGTATGCTCTGCTAGGGTTTTTTGCCTTCCTCTGGATCAAATGTGGGTATAGAATTGGGTATATTGGATTGTACAATATTTTTTTTTTTTTTTTTATGGTTTAACTGGATGGACTTGTGTCTTTTTTCAACCTGACTAACTATGTAACTATGGCCTGCTTCTGTTGAAACTTTTGTAGTATGGGTTTCAGGTTTAGTGTAATGTAGTCTCATGTATTTCCAGTCACTACTATGCCCAAATACTTAAATGAGGAAACTACATGTATGTGGGATACATCGTCCGGCAAAGGTGCCGGTAACGGATCCAGGAGCAACAGAGCTGACTTATGCCAATTAATGGCAAAGCCTGATAACTGTCCAAACTGATCTATTAGGCACATGACTGCTCTCAGGGAGTATCCAGTATCCCCCAAGTACAGCAGGGTGTCGTCCGCATACAAGGAAATCTTTTCCTCTCGTTGTCCTCTGTGGAAGCCCGAGATGTTAGGGGAGGCCCTCACCATAGCCGCCAGAGGCTCTAGTGCAAGGACAAACAGCAGGGGTGACAAGGGGCACCCCTGTCGTGTACCGTGAAACAGAGGGAAGAGCTCTAAAAGGGAGTCATTATTCCTCACCCTAGCCATAGGGGCAGCGTACAAAAGCTGGATCCAGCCCAGACCACATCGCCGCAAAACCTCCCACAAATATTTACACTCCACGCTGTCAAAGGCCTTGGCAGCGTCGAGGGAGAAGATGGTTGTGTTGCCAGGGTTATCTACTGGGAGCTGAGCATTAAGGAAAAGTCTTCAAATCTTCAATGCTGTAGATCTAGCAGGAATGAAACTGGACTGGTCACAGTGGACCAGCCCTGCCACAACTCCAGAAAGTCTAGTGGCCAACAACAGTGCCAGCAATTTGACATCGGCATTGAGCAGTGAAATTGGCCTATAGGAGTCAGGTTGTAATGGGTCCTTGCCTAGTTTTGGAATAACTACAATAATAGCCTTGATCATGGAGTCGGGCAGACTACCTTACTGAAAGGCATTGTTTAGGGTTTTAAGTAGGTTGGGTAAGAGAGTGTCCCTGTACCTCCAATATGTTTCTGTGGGTCGGCCATCAGCTCCCGGGTATCACGGCTGGCTCAGCCCTTCCTTCCCTGAGCTGGCCGCTCAGCTGTCGGCTAATTGCCAGCTCTCATCTCTCTCCACAGTTAACCATGTAAAATTGGAAAACTCCCACGCTGTCAAAAAAGGCCTATACTCATGAACACTGCTGCAACACCTGTGTGACTGATCCAAACAGACAAGAAAGTATAAATAGAAAGAAGTGGTAGTTGCGATGTGACAAAAGGGAAGGGGAGGTGGAAGGTGGAAGGGGCTAAGTAGAAAATGTCGAGAGGTGAAAGTGGCCAAAGTGGATGCGGCCACAGATGCACTACACAAACATACAATGAAATAACAAAGGTACTAACATGGGTTGAATGACTAAAAAAAATGACATAATAAGTGTAAATGACAGTGATAAAACACTCAAAACAGTCCAAGTGGATAAGGGCTAGTATCAAAACTAGCACATAGTGACAAATCCAAAAGCTGAATGTGATAAATCCATATGAGTAAGCATATAGCAGTCCCACCACCAAGTAGTATAAAATTCCAAGAGCAGGGAGAAATCTTCAGTGAAAACACCTCCGTGTCTGCAAGCAGCTCACCTTACTGCTGTAAGGTATACAGCTTGTGCTTAGTTGCAAACCACGGGCAAGCATGGATATCCCATTCAATTTTTGAGGTGGTTCCAATGGTGGATATGCAGGACGGTATATGAAAGAAATGACATGAACAGAAATGTAGTGTAACTCTGTGATGACCAAAGTGAGAGGGGGCGGAACACAGAAAGGGGGTGCACTCACTTTTTGAAAATGAGTGTGGGCATCAATCCACGAACGCAGAGTTCGTATGCCTCAATAGGTATCTTCAGTCAGTCCCCGCTCTTCAATGCTCGTCAAATAGGGTGAATGTATGTGGGGTATAGGGAGAAAGCGCACATAGCATAATCCCGTATAAAAACCAATTTATTTAAAACAGTATGGTAAACTCACATTTAAAAGTAAACTGCGATACATAGCATCCACGAGCGCCAAGCTCGTCTCCTGCCGTCAGTTTGTGACAGTGTCCCGTGCTCCAATCCTGACGCGTATCATCATGTCACGTGACTTCTTTAGAGGATACTAGCCCTTATCCACTTGGACTGTTTTGAGTGTTTTATCACTGTCATTTACACTTATTATGTCATTTTTTAGTCATTCAACCCATGTTAGTACCTTTGTTATTTCATTGTATGTTTGTGTAGTGCATCTGTGGCCGCATCCACTTCGGCTGCTTTCACCTCTCTACCTTTTCTACTTAGCCCCTTCCACCTCCCCTTCCCTTTTGTCACAGCGCAACTACCACAGTTAACCAGCTGTTGTGGATCTGCTTGTCATTCCCGCCTACTTAAAGATCTCCACTTTATTCCTGCCTTCGCCTTGGTCACATCACAAGAAACCATCTCCTGCGTTCCTGTTTAAAGAATGGCTTTGCTGACATCCCTTCTGGCTCCTTATCCTGCTTGCTGTTCCTCTACTTGGATCCCTGACTTCTGGCCTGGCTGATTACCCGATGTGGTTATTGAACTCTGGCTTGGCTGATTACCCGATCTGGTTACTGAACTCTGGCTTTGCTGACTACCTGATCCGGTTACTGGACTCTGGCTATGCTTTGACTACACTTATGGCGGACATTCCGACAACAAAATCCATGGATTTTTTCCGACAGATGTTGGCTCGAACTTGTCTTGCATACACACGGTCACACAAAGTTGTCGGAAAATCCGATCGTTCTGAACGTGGTGACGTAAAACACGTACATCGGGACTATAAACGGGGCAGTAGCCAATAGCTTTCGTTTCTTAATTTATTCTGAGCATGCATGGCACTTTGTACGTCGGATTTGTGTACACATGATCGGAATTTCCGACAACGGATTTTGTTGTCGGAAAATTTTATAGCAAGCTCTCAAACGTTGTGTGCCGGAAATTCCTATGGAAAATGTGTGATGGAGCCCACACACGGCCGGAATTTCCGACAACAAGGTCCTATCACACATTTTCCATCGGAAAATCCTATCGTGTGTACAGGGCATTACTCTATTTACCTTTTTATTTTTATTAATAAACAAGTGTGATTTTACTGTACTTCTGTCTCGGTCTGGTTCATGGTTTCTGACAGTAGGCGAAGGCCATGAATTCAGAAGATACAGTCAATCCACTTGTTGGTAATATTTTTTCCAGATTGGATGAGCAAGATCACCGCATGGATCAGTTTGCCATGGTGTTACAAACGCTCCTGAGTCGCACGGCTCACCTGGAATCCCCCTCTGTGGCTGCTCCGGTACAACCTGAGTTGCAGGCTGTCCCTGCTGCTGCGCCAGTCTCTGTGCAGGCACCCGCCTTGAGTATTACCTCTATAAGAGGTTTGTCTGGTTCCGCCCCGCTTCCCCAGCGATTTGGGGGCGATCCAGTTCAATGCAGAGGGTTTCTCAACCAAGTTAAGATATACTTTGAGATGCTGCCCCAGTAGTTTCCCACGGACAGAAGCAAAGTAGGGTTCGTGATAACTTTGCTTTCTGAGAGAGCCTTGGCCTGGGCTAACCCTCTATGGGAGACGCAAAAACCTGTTGTCTTGAGTTACCCTGAGTTTGTGGCCTCCTTTAAAAGGGTATTTGACGTTCCCGCACGTTCCGCTTCTGCTGCCAAGTGCCTCATGTTCGTCAAACAGTACGAGAACTGTTGCCGACTACGCCATTGAATTCTGTACTCTGGCAGCAGAGGTTGCTTGGAACAATGAGGCCCTCGTGGCTGCTTTTTCTTATGGTCTCTCGGATTCCATCAAGGATGAGATAGCAGCCAAGATATACCCACTGAGCTGGAGACCTTGATCACGTTTGCCATCCTCATTGACTCCAGACTCAGAGAAAGACTTTCTTTTAAGGAGCGCTTGCGGAAGCCTCCTGTACGTTTACCTCCGAGCTTTGAGTCCCACCCATGCCTCCCTCACTTCCCATGCCTCCTGGTACCGAGTCGGTCAGTGAAGATGAATCCATGCACTTGGGCTTCATGTGTCTCTCTGCGGATGAGAGAGCCTTTAGGAGGAGGGAGAGATTGTGCCTTTATTGTGGCCAGGCTGGTCACTTTTTGAAGTCTTGTTCTACCCGTCCTGGGAACACCCGAACCTTGAGCTCCTGTCATGGACAGACCTTAGGTGGTGTTGTGTCGTCCCCAGTTATCCAGAAGGATAAGCCCCTGGTTTTTGGCCACCCTTTCTTGGGCTAAGTCGTCTATCGAGATACAGGCTCTAATCGGGGCTGCAGGCCTGTTCATTGATGCTGCCTTTGTATCAAAGCACTCGATTCCACTGCAGCTGCATGACACTCCACTTGCCATTGAGGCTCTTGACGGGAGACCTCTACAGCCTGCCCATGTGACTCATGAGACGCTTTCATTGTCCATGGCCATAGGGGCTCTTCACCATGAGATAATCCAATTCCAAGTGATTTATTCTCCTAAGTTTCTGCTGGTTATTGGTTATCCTTGGTTACAGAGGTACAACCCCTCTTTTGATTGGCTCCGTGCTGAGGTTCTCACCTGGTCACCACAGTGCAGTGAAACATGCTTCCGGAAGGTAGCCAAGGTCCTGTGCACCTCTTCACTCTCCTCCCTGCCAGAGGAGTACCGCGATTTTAGCAATGTCTTTGACAAAGGTCAAGCCAGTAGTTTGCCTCCACACCGGCCGTATGATTGCGCAATTGACCTTCAACCTGGTGCCACTCCCCCTCGTAGCCGGATTTACCCTTTGTCGGTCTTGGAGGATAAAGCCATGGAGGAGTATGTTGCAGACACACTTTCTTGGGGTTTCATTCACAAATCCTCGTCTCCTGCTGGTTTCTTCTTTGTGAAGAAGAGGAGCGGTGTACTGAGACCTTGTATTGATTATAGGGGTCTCAATTGTTTCACGATTAAGAATGCCTACTCGATTCTGTTGATTACAGAGTTATTTGACCGCCTCAAGAGAGAAATGGTTTTCACTAAGCTTGATCTGAGAGGGGCTTACAATCTCGCGAGCATTAAGGAGGGCGACGAGTGGAAAACTGCGTTTAATACCAGAACAGGCCATTATGAGTATCTCGTAATGCCTTTTGGCCTTTGTAAGGCCCTGGCAGTTTTCCAGGAATTTATTAACAATGTCCTCCGAGATCTGTTGCAGTTATGTGTGGTGGTTTATCTCGATGATATCCTCATATTTTCCAAGTCCCTGGAGAGCCACCACACAGATGTCTGTTGTGTGCTTCAGAAATTAGGAGAGAACGATCTCTATTGTAAACTGGAGAAGTGTGAGTTCCATCGGGAACAGGTTAAATGTAATTTCCATTGCTGGTTTTCCGATGGACCCAGAAAAATTTTCGGCAGTCCTACAGTGGCCTCGACCCTTGGGGTTACGTCCTCTGCAGCGTTTCCTGGGTTTTGCCAACTATTATTAAGTTTATTCATAACTTCTCGTCTCTGGTCAAGCCCCTGACCGATATGACCAGAAAGAGCAGTAACCCATAGAGTTGGTTTTCGGAGTCCATTAAGACCTTTGAAAGTCTCAAGGCTGCCTTTGTTTCTGCTCCTGTGTTGGCACATCCTGATCCTACGTTACCTTTTATCCTTGAGGTTGATGCTTCTGAGACTAGTGTTGGCTCCCTTCTGTCTCAACGTCCTACCTCTGAGAGTGCTATGCATCCTTGTGGCTACTTTTCCAAGAAATTGTCACTTGCCGAGTGCAATTACGAGATTGGTGACAGAGCTGTTGGCAATCATTTTAGCCCTGACATCTCCTCGAAGGTACCACTGTGCTGGTTCTTATTCTTACTGACCATAAGAATCTCACATTCTTGTCTGAGGCTAAAAGCCTCCCTCCCAGAAGGGTGCAATGGGCTCTTTTCTTGTCAAGTTTCAATTACATTGTCTCATTCTTACCCGGTACTAAGAATGTAAGGGCTGACGCCTTGTCACTACAATTTTCCTCCACTTCCAAGTTGGAGTCGGTTACGGTTCCTATGATTCTTCCTGATCGTATTCTGGCTACCGTTCGCACCAGTCTTACTTCTCCTTTGGGTGACAAAATTCTTGCTGCTCAGGTTGATGCTCCTCCTGAGAAACCTTGTGACCGCTGCTTTGTCCCAGAGTGTCTCCGTACTGCCATACTCCAGATTTACCATTCTCCCAAGGCAGCTGGCCATCAACTCGTTTGGGCCATTTCCCAACAATTCTGGTAGCCTAGTCTACGTGCTGATGTAACTGGCTTCGTAGCTGCCTGTTCTGTATGTGCTCAGAGTAAGACTCCACAACACCTTCCAGTAGGCCTCCTACAACCCATACCCAATGGAGAGAGGTCCTGGACTCACCTGTCTATGGATTTTAATTGTGGAGTTGCCCAACTGCCAAGGCAACACAGTTATCCTTATGGTGGTTGACCGGTTCTCAAAGATGTGTCATTGTATTCCACTTAAGAAGTTGCCCACTTCTAAGGAACTGGCTTCCATTTTTGCTCGGGAGATCTTTCGCTTACATGGGCTACCCAAGGTGATTGTCTCAGACAGGGGTAGTCAGTTTGTGTCCCGGTTCTGGCGAGCCTTTTGTGCACAGCTGGGAATTCAGCTTGCTTTCTCCTCTGCGTATCACCCGTAGTCTAATGGGGTCACAGAACGAGCCAATCAGTCCTTGGAGCAATTCCTACATTGCTATATTTCTGACCATCACAACAACTGGTCAGACCTATTACCATGGGCAGAGTTTGCTCACAACAGTGCCTTGAATTCTGCTTCCCGATTGTCTCAGTTTATGGCGAATTATGGTTTCCAACCTTCCATGTTCCCTGACTCGTTTGTTCCGCAGAGTATTCCTGCGCTAGAGGAGCATCTCCGTAGTCTTCATCCCACTTGGGCACAAGTCCAGAAGCCTTTGCGTCATGCTAATTATAGGTACAGACTCCATGCTGACCGCAGACGCCTGCCTGTGCCTTCCTACCAGGTTGGGGACAGGGTCAGGCTGTCATCTCGCAACCTCCGACTTTGCGTTCCCTCACTGAAGTTCGCACCTTGGTTTATTGGGCCTTTCCGTATCAATCGCAGGATTAACCCAATGGTTTACGCGTCGGACCTTCCTCCAATTATGCAAATCCAAAATGTGTTTCATGTCTCCTTATTGAAACCGTTGGTTTCGTCCTCACCCTATACAGGTTGAGAACCATGAGGAGTATGAAGTACAATCCATTGTTGACTCCCGTAGGTTCCGCGGGCACATACAGTACCTGGTGCATTGGAAGGGGAACGGTTCGGAGGAACGCTCCTGGGTCTCATCCTCGGACCTACATGCTCCTGCCCTCCTCCGTGATTTCCATAGACGTTTTCCCCTCCAGCCCGGTGGTCCTCCGAGGGGGAGGGGTCATTGAGGAGGGGGGTACTATCAGGGCTAGCTCAGCCCTTCCTTCTCTGAGCTGGCCGCTCAGCTGTCCGCTAATTGCCAGCTCTCATCTCTCTCCACAGTTAACCAGCTGTTGTGGATCTGCTCGTCAGTCCCACCTACTTAAAGATCTCCAGCTCACTTCATTCCTGCCTTTGCCTTGGTCACATCACAAGAAACCATCTTCTGCGTTCCTGTTTAAAGACTGGCTTTGCTGGCATCCCTTCTGGCTCCTTATCCTGCTTGCTGTTCCTCTACTTGGACCCCTGACTTCTGGCCTGGCTGATTACCCGAGCTGGTTACTGAACTCTGGCTTGGCTGATTACCCAATCTGGTTACTGAACTCTGGCTTGGCTGACTACCCGATCGGTTACTGGACTCTGCCTATGCTTTGACTACGCTTACGCTATTTACCTTTTTATTTTTATTAATAAACAAGTGTAATTTTACTATACTTTTGTCTCGGTCTGGTTCATGGTTTCTGACACCGGGGACCTGTTATTGGTAAATGACAACTCCTCCAGCTGCAGTGGTGCATTAAGGGCAGCAAGACCCTGTGGTTACAACCGGGGAAGAGAACACTGGTCCAAAAAGTGGGTCAGTTCCTCATGCGTGGGATGAACCTTAGATATGTAAAGGTCCTTAAAGAAGCATGAAAACACATCAGGTATGTGGGTCTGGTCAGTCACTGTCTCTCCCTCTATATTTTGAATGGCCTCAATATGGGTCATGCACTGCTGGGCTTTAGCTACCATTGCTAGTAAGTGACCGGTGTTTTCCCCCTCGTTAAAATATTTTTGCTGCAAGAGGAACCTCTTGTTCTCTGTTGCAGTGGTGGAGACCTGTTGATACAGGACTTGTGCTTCCTGCCATCTACGCGCCGACTCTGTAGAGGGGGCAGCAATGAACCTCTCCTCCACGCTGGCAGCCTCACTCATCACCAAATTCTCCCATTCCTTGGGCTTGGTTTTAATAGCATTAATTTGCCTAATGAGCAGACCCCTTAGATGAGCTTTCAGCGCATCCCAGACCACCGCCAACCTGGCCGTGTCCTGGTTAAAACGTATAAACTCTGCCAGAGCCTTCGGAATAGGATCAGAGTCTGGAAATATTATATCTACACGGGATAGACATTTGTATGAGGCTGAGTAACATGAATAACACTGCACAGTAGGATTCTGGTCCCTCCACACGTCTTGCAGACCAATTTCAGTAAGAAATCTAGCAAAGGGGGTGGGGCCACTCGGTTGGGGGGCACCACCCACCCTGGATAGAAATTTATCTAGTTTTTTATCCATTACATTATTGTAGTCTCCCAGTACCCAAACGGGAATATTGGGATATAAGGCTATAAATTGGGCCAGGTGTTTCAGACTGTCAAAAGAGAAGGGTGGAGGAACGTAGATATTTGCAACTATACATGTCAGCCCTGACAATTTGCATAGTAAGAAGATGTACCATCCCTGATCGTCGATCAAGGAGTGCAGCAGCTGAAAGGTGACAGCATGCAAAATAAGTATGCCGACACCTCTCAAGTAAACTGTGCGAGTGGAGTTGAACTGGGTGTGGTGACCACGGTTTTTCAGTGTAGATATGGAGTTGGCTCGCAGGTGGGTTTCCCGCAGGCATACCACCGAAGGCTTGTAGGCCTTTACTGTGGATAGAATAAAAGAATGCCACCTGTTTCACTCCATCACCCAGTCCCCTCACATTCCATGAAACTATAGTACATACATTAGACATAGCAAAACAATTTGGCAATCATTGAAAAGAGACCATGTCGGGTGCAGAGAGTCATCAGGGAACACTCCACATCTCCACCAGTCCCCTCTAAAAAACAAGGTGCCTCGGGTAGAATTCAGGTGAGTGAGCGACAATATCTGCCATAGAGAGATATCTTTGGTTGGGAGAACAGAAATAAAAGACAAACTATTCACCCTGCCAACAACAGAGGCCAGTGTGAATAGAGACAAAATACTAACTGTGAAATCAACAAAAAAGAAAAAAAGAAGAAAGAAAAAAAAGTCTGTGCATCCTGTAAACAGTTAAGAGGCTCGGTAGAAAAAAACATGTCCACGCAGGAGCATAGAGGGGGCCCCAACGTTTCAGTTAACTCTAATTCAAAGGAACTTGCGAATCCAAGTCATCAGTAAAATGTAGTTCAAGTAACCTTTGTCTTCCTCTCCACCTGTCAGGAAAACAAAAGAAAAAAAAAAAAGGGAGTAGCATGTGTGAATCTCTTCATAGGGCATCAGCATCCCCCAGTAGAAAAAAGGGGAAAAAGGCAAATAACCATCAGGTCTCAGGTGCATGTGCTCTTTTGAGGGTGTGTTCCACACGATCCAGCCACATAGACGCATTAGCAGGGTTATCAAAGAACTGCGTTTCGCCGTTGGCGGCGATCCTGAGTTTGGCAGGGTAAAGCATCGCGTATGTAACATCATATTTTTGGAGACGTTTCTTAACTTCAGTAAACTTGGCTCTATGCCGCTGTAATTCAGCTGAGAAATCTGGGTAGAAAGATATGCGGGCATTATCTATTTAAAAACTATATCTATTGGGTAGCTGGACATGCCTGCATCTATTCATGTATTGACAATAGGTACATCCCCCTGCACATACCCTGTATTCACTAGACACCAGTTTGTCGCCCACAGAGGGGGCCCTCCTGTAGGCGACAGCTGGCATATCAGCCACAAAGGGAGCAAGCATGGAATCCATGGTGAGTAGGTGCCAATATCTGCTCAGAATATGTCTGATTTGTTTGTGTTGTGTTGAGTAAGTGGTAATGATCTGGGTTGTATCATCATTAGAAGTTTTTTTTGGGCAGATTGTAGATCTCGACGAGAAAAATTTAGTACCTTTTTATAGACTTTCATGAGAGAGGCCTTGGTATTGAGCGCCCGCTCAAAAAGTCTATTTCTCAAAATGTCAGCCTCTTTTTTAAATCTAATATTGTCAGAGCAGTTGCGACGAGCCCTTACATACTGGCTGTAGGGGATAAATGCCAGTAATGGTTTGGCATGTAGAGGCATGTAGTAGCAAGTTTCCCATCATGGGCTTGCGGAAAAGCTCGCTAGATAAACTGGCATTGGTCTGTTTTTGAATAGAAACATCCAAGAAAGTAATTTCACTTGCACTGTGTGACATAGTAAAATTCAAGTTGAATTCATTGGTGTTAATACAAGTCATAAATTCGTACAAAAGATCATCAGATCCATCCCAAAGTAGAAACACGTCATCTATGCAATGGTGCCATGCAAGGACATGGTCCGTGTACACAGAAAAGGTGTCATCAGCCAACATTCCCATTGCCCCAGGTACAGGTTGGCATAGGAGGGGGCACATAAGGTCCCGATAGCCACCCCCTGTACCTGGAGGAAGTGGGAACTGTTAAAGGAGAAAGCACTGTGTTGAAGTATTGTTTTGCTTGCGTCTATCTAGCAAGGTTACTCTGTGGTATAAGCAAGGAAGCTGAGATTTCTGCAGTGTGTAAATGTGCTTTTACTATGCAAAGATGCTGTACATACAAAACTATTACAATCTTAGGAATACAATACAAGACTGACAGATATCTATAACAAGCAAAATGCCTAGAAAACTGCACAGCCTATGGTCTATATCAGTACAAATACACTTAAAGGTTACTTATCTTCTGTTTCTGTATGTTCGTGATCTCCATTGGCAACGATTTTTCGGGAGCAACAGGCACTGTTCTTCTATCATAGGTGGCTTCTGATGTTACAGCATGATGGTGTGTGTGTCTGTGTGTGTTCCTACTCACCTCTTTTATGTGCCAGGCTGTTTACCACAGTTACCAAACAACAGAAAACATACCTGTTTACTGTAGCTGTAGAAATAATTGACTGTTGCAAACTGTCAATTGAATACAAAAATGGTATCTACGTACCGTTGTCTAATCAAGCCAACACCTGACAGTAATATAACAGTCATTCTTTCAGTTTGAGAGCTGAAAGGACCTCAGACAAGTACATTTCTTACTTGTTTACTGTAGCTATAGAGCCAATAGCCTGTTAATTGAACTGTCAATTGAATACAACAATGATATATTACCCCCATTGTATAAAACAGCATTTGTTTGAGAAATCTACTCAAGCCAAAAAACTGACAATATCTCTATGACCAACCACTATTGTGTAATGTTATGTCCCATGTATCGTAAGTCTGGTTAATAAAAAAAAAAATCATATTGTAAAAAATGCAACACAAGTATAAACTCCACGGATGCCAAATTAAATGAATTATATTGGGGTTCATGTTGGATAGTTTGAAAAAGCAGGCGGCGTACTACCGTAAGCACTTTATCGTGAGGAATAGTACTGTACAGGCCCTCGACATTTATAGCCACCAATTGTTTGTCATCATTTAAATTAATATTTTGGATGATTTTCCAAAAATTAATAGTATCACGCACATAGGATGGCATACATGTCACAAATGGTTTTGACTACATATGTAACATGTATATTTTTTTTTATTTTGTATACATTGTGTATTTTATATTACCTGTAAGGCTATGTTTACAATTGTATTATGCTTTGTACTTAATAAAAGTGGCATCGTGTTGCCTTTTATCTAAACAACAACTATGTAACTACCTCTAATAGATTTTCTGCCTAAAAAATCCAGGGGGCTGTCCCCTTTTCACCTAGATGCATGTTTTTTTCTATTAAACGTGTATTGTAATATGTGTGAACTAAAAATCCCTGTTTTTCATTGCAAAGTTTGCTAAAAAGGGTATATAGCAGTGTGCCAAGGGTTATCCAGAGTCTCTAGTGTTCACATGTGGTCATACCCCTTTATCTATAATATAGATTCTATGCATATACAAGCTATTTGAGCACAGGTATATCTTGTTTCTAAAGTAGGGACAGGTCACCTGTCTGTCAGAAAGAGTGATTATCGTCAAGGAGAGGTTCCTACGAGTAGGGAAAATGCAGGGACATGCCATCCTATTCTGGAAGCCTTTCCACTTGGATACAGACTGGCCAGGTTGCATTCCGTTCCTCGAGACAGATGCTGTCAACACGCCTGAGACCTACTGCTACTACTTATTGGTGCATCCTGTGAGTGTACTCGGTCAGATTGTCATCCCACCGGGCTTGTTGTGCATTACTGAACTTCAATACAGTTCTGTTTTCTGAAATTGGAGTGTTTCTTCCACCACACCATGCTGCACCTACCCATGCTGCACCTACCTACACTTGGTGGCAATTGGCATGATATGTCCCTTCTTGACGTAGATGCAGAAGGAGGAATGGGAACCATAATGACACTGTTAGGCTCAGCCTTGGCCCTGGTGCCCAAATTTAATGGCTCCAACATTCCCCTGGCTGAGTGGTAGGGGAGGCTAGAGAGTGCTGCGTACCTATTAGGTTCCTGCCCGACTTATCTTGGCGCTGGCTATTAACTGTTTGGCGGATCATGCCCGCTGAGTGGTGATGGCACTGCCGGAAGAGGACAGAGCCAGCCTGGAACACACTGTAGTGGACTTGGAGGGACTGTTTGGAGAGAACATGACGGTTCCAGAGTTGCGGGAGAGGTTCTTTGTCCAGAGGCAGCAGGAGGACAAAAGCCTCACCCACTTTGCGGTAGCACTTCAGAATCTCTGGAAATGCCTGGAGAAGAGGGATGTGTATGGCTGTGCTGATATATCCACCTCAGATCACCTACTGAGGGACCAGTTTGTGGTAGGTATGAAGGCTAGCCCAGTCAGGAGAGCTCTACAGGAGCAAATCAAGGCGCAACTGTAAGGGGTACTACCACTGGTCCTCCCGTCACCTTACCTTGACTTCAGGGCACTGGAAGTCCTGCTTAGACACTCACACACTGGATCAAAGAGCAGATACTTGTTTATTGGGCGTGTCTCATCATGTTAAGTATACAAAACAAGTGGGAGGCGATATGTCTCTGCCCACCAATCAGATACAAATATAATGCATATTATGATAAATGCATGTCAGATTTCCTTTATTATAAGGAGAAGACCTCCATTATTAATTTAACCAATCATAGAGATACACATATTTAGAATTCTTTACGTATTAGTATCTAGGCAAACTACAGTATCTCACAAAAGTGAGTACACCCCTCACATTTTTGTAAATATTTTATTATATATTTTCATGTGACACTGAAGAAATGACACTTTGCTGCAATGTAAAGTAGTGAGTGTACAGCTTGTATAACAGTGTAAATTTGCTGTCCCCTCAAACTAACTCAACACACAGCCATTAATGTCTAAACTGCTGGCAACAAAAGTGAGTACACCCCTAAGTGAAAATGTCTAAATTGGGCCCAATTAGCCATTTTCCCTCCCCGGTGTCATGTGACTCATTAGAGTTAACAAGGTCTCAGGTGTGAATGGGGAGCAGGTGTGTTAAATTTGGTGTTATCGCTCTCACGCTCTCATACTGGTCACTGGAAGTTCAACATGGCCCCTCATGGCAAAGAACACTCTGAGGATCTGAAAAAATGAACTGTTGCTCTACATAAAGATGGCCTAGGCTATAAGAAGATTGCCAAGACCCTGAAACTGAGCTGCATACCATACAGCGGTTTAACAGGACAGGTTCTACTCAGAACAGGCTTCGCCATGGTTGACTAAAGAAGTTGAGTGTACCTGCTCAGCGTCATATTCAGAGGTTGTCTTTGGGAAATAGACGTAGTGCTGCCAGCATTGCTATAGAGGGAGAAGGGATCAGCCTGTCAGTGCTCAGACCATACGCCGCACACTGCATCAAATTGGTCTGCATGGTTGTCATCCCAGAAGGAAGCCTCTTCTAAAGATAATGCACAAGAAAGCCGGCAAACAGTTTGCTGAAGACAAGCAGACTAAGGACTAGGGATGGGCCAAACACCCCCCGGTTCGGTTCGCATCCAGAACATGCTAAAAATTTGTTTGACCACGCCAACACTGTTAAAGTCTATGGGACACGAACATGAATAATCAAAAGTACTAATTTTAAAGGCTTATATCCAAGTTATTGTCATAAAAAGTGTTTGGGGACCCGGGTCCTGCCCCAGGGGACATGTATCAATGCAAAAAGGGGGGAGCAGTGATTTTAATAATGCTTAAAGTGAATCAATAAAAGTGTAATATTCCTTTAAATTTCGTAGCTTAGGGGTGACTATAGTATGCCTGTAAAGTGGCGCATGTTTCCCGTGTTTAGAACAGTCTGAGAGCAAAATGACATTTCTAAAGGAAAAAAGTCAATTAAAACTACTCGCAGCTATAATGAATTGTCGGTCCCAGCAATACACATAAAAGTCATTGAAAAAGAAGGCACAGGGGAACCCGAACCAAAATTAAAAAAAAAAAATGCGCGGGGGTCCCCCCAAATTTCATACCAGGTCCTTCAGGTCTGGAATGGTTATTAAGGGGAACCCTGTGCCAACATTTAAAAAAAAAATGGCATGGGGGTCCCCCAAAAATCTATACCAGACCATTATCCGAGCACGCAACCCGGCAGGCCGCAGGGAAAGAGGGGGACGAGAGAGAGCACCCCACTTCCTGAACAGTAGCAGGCCACATGCCCTCAACATTGCGAGGGTGCTTTGGGGTATCCCCCCAAAGCACCTTGTCCCCATGTTGATGGGGAGAAGGGCCTGATCCCCACAGCCCTTGCCCGGGGGTCTGCAGGCGGGTGGCTTATTGGAATCTGGAAGCCCTCTTTAACAAGGGGACCCCCAGATCCTGCCCCCCCCGTGTGAATTGGAAATGGGGTACAAATGTACCCCTACCATTTCACAAAAAGTGTCAAAAGTGTTAAAAAAGACAATAGCCGGTTTTTCACAATTCCTTTATTAATGTCTTCTTCTTTCCCCGCTTCTTCTTCCATCTTCTTCCACAACAGTGCCACAACACTGTAAGCCCTCTGTAACGGAATGTCCCACACTCCGCTTGAGTGCTTCCGTCAGTATACCACTTCCTTGTAGTCTGGATACAGATATCAGATATTCCAACCGCTCTGAGCACAAAACAAGGCGACACTTGCTTAGATGCTAACATGGACTAACTCTTTATTTGAGATCTCACACAAATTTATACAGCAGGATGACTAGAAGCTAACCTAATTACCATGAGTTAATTATCTAATCCTTTATACAGCCTAGGTGACTGAGACATGACCTTTTCCCCAGACTTGTGGTCACCGAGCTTCACACAGTAACAGAGTTAATTAACACAAACAACAATGGGTGAAAAGACTCTTAGAGCCACACTAGACTTATTTACAATATACACATTATAGCAGACAACAGACAGGTAGCTGGAATTGATGACATTAGCATTTAACAGTAGGAATAGACTGTTCGTCTCCTAGCCAGTCCTGGAGGCTAATGTGATCAGCTCACTCAATTAACATGTTGAGTTCAGAATAAATCAAACCAAGAATAGTCTCTACATACATCCTGGGAGATATTGTGGACAAATATTACTGTCCCATTTTAAGTAGTCCAAGATATATTTTCTCACTCACCCTGTGCCAGGATAGCGCAGGGTGACTTAGACATAAGAGGTGTATGGGGAGCTGAAACAAGGGCATCCCCTACTTTTCAAGGGATTCTGAGTTCCACAGGCCCTCCCGTCACACCCTCACAGTTACTCTTGTTGGGTGCCGGAACAGGACGTGCGTTGAAGTATTATATTAAAAAAATTGTAATTACATGCCCCTGTTAAACAGGGGCAGAAAAATTTGGCCTTGGGTGGTGGTGCCCTAAATCAAAAATATTGTTGGAAGCTAGCATAATCATGATTGAGGAGGAATAGGATAGTCAGCATAGGCAGTCTTCAAGGGATACCACAACCATAGCAAATTCAATCAGTTACACCAGCATCAGGTGCTTGATAGCTGCTGATCCAAGACTGATTCATTTTTATTAATGTGAGCCTATCAAAGTCTGCGGACAGGCACACTCTATGATGCCTTACAAACCCTCCAGCAGCACTGAATGTGTGTTCAGAAATAATATTGGATGCAGGACAGGCCAGTAGCTCAATTGCATATTGAGAAAGTTCTGGCCAGTGGTCCACCCTCAAGACCCAGTAACCCAATGGATGCTCTGTTGGAAAGGTCTCCAAGTCTGCTCTTGCTCCTAGATATTCCTGCACCATGTAATGCAGACGCTGGCGATGGTTGCTTGAACTGAACAGACCTTGGTGCTGAGGACTGAAAAATTATTTAAAGGCATCAGTCAGCCGGCCACTTTCTCCACAGCTCTTCCTCTGAATGAACAAAGCCTCAGCAACACGTTGTCCAGCACCAGGAAATTGTAACCTCCCAGGATCTGGAAATGCGTGGCACAAACCTTTCTTCAAGACCTCCTGAAGATGATTCATCCTCTGCTCCCTCTGTGAAGGCAGGATGAGTTCTGTAACCTTACTCTTGTAACGTGGATCAAGAAGGGTTGCCAGCCAGTAATGATCCCTCTCCTTGATACCACGAATACTAGGGTCCTTTCGCAGGCTTTGCAGAATCGGGGAGGCCATGCAGCGTAAGTTTTCAGAGGCATTCGATTCTGAGTCCTCTGGGTCACTAAGGATCACATGATCTGTAACTACCTCCTCCCAGCCACGTACCACTCCTTGGGTTTCTGTGGACTGAAAACCATCCCTTGAAGACTGCTGCTGAGTGTTATCCTCTACATCCAAGCTGACACAATCCTCCTCCTCCTCCTCCTCCTCTTCCTGTGTGTTTGGTGGGCCAGCAGGAATGCTATCTGGATAAAGGGGGCCTTGAGAGGTAAGGAAGTCCTCCTCTTCATCCCGCTGTTCTGTCTCAAGTGCCCTGTCCATGATTCCATGAAGCGTGTGCTCCAACAAGAAGACTAGAGGAACAGTGACACTGATGCATGCATTGTTGCTGCTCACCATCCTTGTGGCCTCCTCAAATGGTGACAGGACAGTGCATGCATCCTTGATCAGTAGCCACTGGTGTGGTGAAAAGAAGCCATGCTCCCCTGACCCTGTCCTGGTGCCATACTCAGACAGGTACTCATTGATGGCCCTCTACTGTGTGCAGCCTATGCAGAATTGCCAACTTTGAGTTCCACCTGGTGGGCATGTCACAAATGAGGCAGTTGGTGGGCAGGTTGCACTCCCCTTGAATATCAGCCAGCCGAGCACTGGCATTGTATGACCGGCGTAAATTACCACAGACTTTTCTGGCCTACCTCAGGAGATCCTGTAAGCCTGGGTACCTGCACAAGGACCACTGGACCACCAAATTCAGGACGTGTGCCAAACATGGAACATGGGTCAAGTGTCCCTGTCGGAGGCCGGAGAGAAGGTTGGTGCCATTGTCGCATACAATCATTCCTGGCTGAAGCTGGCATGGCGTCAACCCTCTCTGAGCCTGCCCCTGCAGAGCTGACAGAATCTCTGCCCCAGTGTGACTCCTGTCCCCTAGGCAGACCAACTCAAGCACCGCATGGCATCTTTTAGCCTGACTGCTTGCGTAGCTCTTGAACACTTACAGAGCACCGCTGGTTCAGAGGACAAATCTGAAGAAGAGGCCATAGAGGAAGAGGAAGAGGGGTGGAGAAGAGAGCTGTGGCAGAATCACCACTAGCATTTTGGAAGCATGGTGGCGGAATAAGCTCCAACACTGAACCCTGTCCTGCATCCTTCCCAGCTGCCAGCAGAGTTACCTAGTGCGCTGTGAAGGAAAAGCAATATGAACCTTACTGCCGACCACCCTTTCCAACGAGGCCAAAACATTGCCTTCCACATGCCAGTAGAGAGCCGGAATGGACTTCCGTGAAAAGAAATGGTGTTTTGGAACCTGCCACTGAGGTACAGCACATTCCACAAATTCACAAGAGGGGACAGAGTCTACCAGCTGAAAAGGCAGCAGTTGCAGTGCTAGCAATTTGGCCAAGCTAGCATTTAGACACTGAGCATGTGGATGGCTGGGATCAAATTTCTTTTTAGGGTTCAGCAACTGGGGTAGGGAAATTCGCCTGCTAAAAATCAGATGGTGGTGTACTGCTAGCAGATTGGCTGCAAGTACTTGGGACACCTATTGCTATACCTTCATTCCTCTCAGTGCAGGTTTTTGAGAGGACTGGAGGTATAGTGGGGTTGGAGATCCCAGATGAGAAGCAAGGAGAAGTCCACCTTTTTCTTTGATGTGGGTCTTTCAAGTGCTGTTGCCAAAGGCCTCCATGGCAGGTCATCATATGTCTGGTCTGGTCTGGTCAAGCACGTGGTGCCCACGCAGCTGCTGTTCTGGCCACGCTTGATCTGCTTCAGACATAGGTTGCAAACAGCAATGGTGCGATCTGCTGCACATGTGTCAAAAAAGCCCCACACCAAGGAACTTTTAAAAGTCAGTGGGGAGTCAGCAGTGTCCTGCACCCGCGGAGCTCTGCGGTGTGTTGCAATAGGGTTGTTCCCCTAAGCTGCCCCCTAGAGGACATCCTACCTCGTTGGAGTTGTGCCTCCTCCTCTCTTCTCTCAGGCACCCAAGTACAGTCAGTGACCTAATCATCCCCTCCCTCATCACTGGAGCAAACTTGGTGCAGCTCCAGTGACGGCTGCAGCTGGGGGAACATGACTGCCAGTTTCTTGTCCTTCTTGGGCACCCCCTCTGTCTAGGCTTACATTTCTCCCTTCCTCAACCTGGGAACCAACATCGGAACTTTCAAATCGCTTTGCACCCTCCAACAGCATGTACCCGACACTGTGGTCGAATAATTCTGGGGACTCCTCTGTGCAGGATGGTGGAGCTACGGAAGGAGTGACTGTGGACAAGTTGCCGGTGGAATAGGCCGCTTTGGCAGCTGCATTGGAATGCAAACTACTCTGAACCTGGGTGACAGAGGATGAGGAGGATGAGGAGGACTTTGTTATTCACTCCACCAACTCTTCTGCATGTTGTGTCTCAATAACATGGTCAGCTGCATTAAAAAAAAAAACACACAAGCGTACCCTACGGCCACCTGCAGAGGATTCACCATGTCCATGACCACCACTGTTGACTGTAGACAGAGGCTGCTTGCCCTCTTTTAGTGGCCTGTGAGTGTCTGCCTCTCCTCGGTGGCCTTCCGCACATCTATTTTTTGTTTTGCAACACCACACTACACTGTATTAGATACTGTGTACACCGCTTGAAGTGTATTAGAAACTGTACACAGTGTATCAGATACTGTGTACACCACCAGAAAAGTAGTAGAACTGTACTATGGCTGCACTGTATTATATACACCACCAGAAGTGTAGTAGAAACTGTACACACTGTATTAGATACTGTGTACACCACCTGTACTTTATTAGAAACTGTACTACAGCTGCACCGTATTGTGTACTGTGTACACCGCCTGCACTGTACAATGGCTGCACTGTATTTTATACTGTGTACACCAGAAGTGTAGTAGAAACTGTACACACTGTATATGTGTATATATATATATATATATATATATATATATATATATATACATATACACACACATATACATACATATATATATATATATATATATATATATATATATATATATATATATATATATATATATATATATATATATATATATATATATATACACACATATACATATACATACACACACACACATATATACACACACACACACACACATATACACATTATCTCACAAAAGTGAGTACACCCCTCACATTTTTGTAAATATTTTATTATATCTTTTGATGTGACAACACTGAATAAATGACACTTTTCTACAATGTAAAGTAGTAAGTGTACAGCTTGTATAACAGTGTAAATTTGCTGTCCCCTCAAAATAACGAACACGGCCATTAATGTCTAAACTGCTGGCAACAAAATTGAGTACACCCTAAGTGAAAACGTCCAAATTGGGCCCAAAGTGTCAATATTTTGTGTGGCCATCATTATTTTCCAGCACTGCCTTAACCCTCTTGGGCATGGAGTTTACCAGAGCTTCACAGGTTGCCACTGGAGTCCTCTTCCACTCCTCCATGAGGACATCACGGAGCTGGTGGATGTTAGAGACCTTGTGCTCCTCCACCTTCTGTTTGAGGATGCCTCATAGATGCTCAATAGGGTTTAGGTCTGGAGACATGCTTGGCCAGTCCATCACCCTTACCCTAAGCTTCTTTAGCAAGGCAGTGGTCATCTTGGAGGCGTGTTTGGGGTCGTTATGTTGGAATACTGCCCTGTGGCCAGTCCCGAAGGGAGGGGATCATGCCCTGCTTCAGTATGTCACAGTACATGTTTGCATTCATGGTTCCCTCAATGAACTGTAGCTCACCAGTACCGGCAGCACTCATGCAGACCCAGATCATGACACTCCCATCACTATGCTTGACTGTAGGAAAGACATACTTGTCTTTGTACTCCTCACCTGGTTGCCGCCACACACGCTTGACATCATCTGAACAAAATAAGTTTATCTTGGTCTCATCAGACCACAGGACATGGTTCCAGTAATCCATGTCCTTAGTCTGCTTGTCTTCAGTAAACTGTTTGCAGGCTCTCTTGTGCATCATCTTTAGAAGAGGCTTTCTTCTGGGAAGACAGCCATGGAGACCAATTTGATGCAGCGTGCGGCATATGGTCTGAGCACTGACAGGCTGACCTCCCACCCCTTCAACCTCTGCAGCAGAACTCATACGTCTATTTCCCAAAGACAACCTTTGGATTTGACACTGAGCACATGCATTCAACTTCTTTGGTCGATAATAGCAAGGCCTGTTCTCAGTGGAACCTGTCCTGTTAAACTGCTGTATGGTCTTGGCCACTGTGCTGCAGCTCAGTTTCAGGGCCTTGGCAATCTTCTTATAGTCTAGGCCATCTTTCTGTAGAGCAACAATTCTTTTTTCAGATACTCAGAGAGTTCTTTGTGATGAGGTGCCATGTTGAACTTCCAGTGACCAGTATGAGAGAGTGAGAGCGATAGCACCAAATTTAACATACCTGCTCCCCATTCACATCTGAGACCTTGTAACACCAATGAGTCACATGACACCGGGGAGGGAAAATGTCTAATTGGGCCCAATTTGGACATTTTCACTTAGGGGTGTACTTACTTTTGCTGCCAGTGGTTTAGACATTACTGGCTGTGTGGAGTTATTTTGAGGGGACAGCAAATTTACACCGTTATACAAGCTGTACAGTCACATGAAAAGATAGAAAAATATTTACAAAAATGTGAGGGTTGTACTCACTTTTGTGAGATACTGTGTGTGTGTGATATAGACATATATATATATATATATATATATATATATATATATATATATATATATATACACACACACACACACACTAGACTGAGTGTATATATATCAAATACACATAGCAGTCACACGGGGCACACTGTGATTTTCACTATGTGCCCATTCTACGCCTCGCTAGCGGGAGGTCAGGAGCCTTTTTACGCCTCTTAGTGTTCCCTTCACAACATCCTGCTGCCCCATGATTGCACTGCGGGCTCTGATTTAGCTGCGTGCCATTCGCCCAGCCTTTAGTCTGTGTGTCGGCCGTAGCTTTCTCGTTGCCGCACTGCACTCTGGGGCTTGTAGTCTATCGGGCTCTCGGCTCCCTGCGCATGCGCCTAGGCGTCCACACGTCCGCATCGTGTTGGTGACGTCACACGCCAACGTGATGGAGGACAGATAAAGCCGGCTTATCTGGCCTTCCAGCTGCCAGAGCTGGAGGTTAAGATTCATCACAGACAGTGTTCGTGACTGGTAAGTACACTGTGTAATGCCCCTGTTTCATTTATATAACCGCTGCTCGGTTTCACTTGATCATCCCTTATTGTATACTCAATTAACTTTACAAACAATGCTTTATTTTTTTTTATTCTTATACTATTTGGTGAGACAATGTCCTTTATAGAAGCTATCTATCTTTGACAATTTCTATTATACTTTATCATTCAGTTCATCCCCATTCTCATTAATTAGTTGAACATTTAGCAATTCATATTCCCTTCTTTCTTTATTTCATCCCTTTTTTTTTCTTTCAATAGTCAACAGAATGTATTCCTGCAATCACCATCAGCAGGACTACTGAAGTCTTCCCTTCACCATATGCTTTATTAATTTATTATGAAAGTAAGTACTAACCTATGTCCCCCCATTTGCCTGGCCATATGTCATTTCTAGCCAGGATCATTCCTCTTCTTTTTTCACCTTTAGTTACATATATACTTTTTATTCCCACATATGTATTTATATTACATATATGTATATTTTCCTTTACCCTTCTGTCCTCTGTGACTGCACCAAGATGGCCTCATTTGGGGTATTGTGCTAGTTGAGGTTTATGCTGTGATTATTCTGTGTAAAGGTTGCTGCGGGGTAAGCTCTCTTTGTGCTATGTCAAATATACACTGTGCTCTTCTTCTGTTTTTTGATCGTTGCATTTTGAAAGTAATATAATATATATACAATTTGTCTGTTCACTTATATGATTACTTTTTATCTTCATCCCTGTAGAGTTTATGTTGATATAAATTTACGGTCTGCACATCCCTTGAGGAAGCATTTCAGGGAAACATGTCGGGCTAATGTGCGGCTTTATCATCTGAAATTTACCTGCCTGTTGTGACCACCGTAATTGTAAAACACCGTGATATCTGTGCAATATTTACATATATATATATATACATACACACACACACACACACACACACACATACACACATACACACTAGACTGACTGTATATATATCAAATACACTGCCACTAACTGAATAACCTGCGTACTTAATCTAAATCAAGCTATCTCTCTGTCCACGCCAACAATACTACACACGGCCGCTCTGTAAGCAGCCTTATATAGTGTGGGGCGTGGACTTAGTCCCCCTGAGCCATGATTGCTCAAAGCCACCCTGCCTTTGGCCAATTATTGCTCTCTTAAGAGAGCACGCTGTGATTGGCCAAAGCATGCAGGTCAGGTGCATGCTTTGGCCAATCATCATACAGCAATGCACTGTGATCTCGCAGTGCATTATGGGGCATTCCATGGAGCTCGAATTTTCTGTGAACACCCCAAAATGCACGCTGTTCGGAGAACACCCGATGTTCGAGTCGAACTTCTGTTCAACCCGAACATCAAGCTCATCCCTATTGAGCAGACTTGTTTTCCAGCACATCCCACAGATGCTCAAAGGATTGAGATCTGGAGAATTTGGAGGCCAAGTCAGCACCTCAAAATTGTTGTTATGTTCCTCAAACCATACTTGAATTCATCAGACCAGGCCTCCTTCCTCCATTGCTTCGTGGTCCAGTTCTGATGATCGCATGCCCATTGTAGGCGCTTTTGACTGTGAGTCAGCATGGGCACCCTGACCTGTCTGCTGCTACGAAGCCCCATACTCAGCAAACTGCAATGTACTGTGTATTCTGACACCTTTCTATTGCAACCAGCATTAACTATTTAAGCAATTTGAGCTACAGTAGCTCTTCTATTGGATTGGAATACAGGGGCCAGCCTTCACTCCCCACGTGCATCAGTGAGCCTTGGGACGCCCATGACTCTGTTGCCAGTTCACTGTTTTTCCTTTCTTGGCCCACTTTTGGTAGTTCCTGACCACTGTAGACTGGGGACATCCCACAAGAGCTGAAGTTTTGGATTTGCTCTGACCCAGTTGTCTAGCCAGTACAATTTGGCCCTTCTCAAAGTCAATCAAATCCTTATGCTTGCCTATTTTTTTCTGCTTTCAGCCCATCAACCTCAGGGACAACATGTTAACTTGCTGCCTAAAAGATCCCACCCACTTTAGATGCCTTTGTGACAAGATAATCAATGCATAGCTCCCAACTTTCCCTGGTTTCGAGGGGCTGTCCCTGATTTGGAACAAAGTCCCTCTGTCCTTTTTTCCTCCTCATTTGTCCCTCATTTTGGTCTAATCTATATAGTTGTATATAAAATGCACTATTTATCTTTCAAAAAGTGTTTCCCGGTGCTAAACCTTTCATTCAATTTCTAAATTGCTGCATTTGTCATTTCAAAAACCAGTATAAAAGGAATAGTAGGTGTAAAAAAAAAGCACTTGGGTTTTGGGTTTAACAAAACTTGTTTTTTTTTGCATAATTCTCTTTTAACCGCTTGTCGACCGGCTCACGCCGATATATGTCGGCAGAAGGGCACGTACAGGCAGGTTAACGTTGCCCTTTAAAAAGCGGTTTGCGGGTGTGCGCGCCCGCCGCGACCTCTGTGAGTGTGATCGCGGGTCCCACGGACTCGATGTCCACGGGGATACCCGCGATCGTCACACGGAGAGGAAGAACGGGGAAATGCTGATGTAAACAAGCATTTCCCCGTTCTGCCTAGTGACACTGACACTGATCACTGCTCCCTGTGATCAGTAATCAGTGTCATGTCACACATAGTCCCCCCCCCCCCCAGTTAGAATCACTCCCTATGACACAACTTAACCCCTACAGCTCCACCTATTGGTTAACCCCTTCACTGCCAGTCACATTTACACAGTAATCAATACATTTTTAATTGCACTGATCGCTATATAAATGTGAATGGTCCCAAAATTGCGCCAAAAGTGTCCGATCTGTCCACCATAATGTCGCAGTCACGATAAAAATCGCGGATCGCCGCCATTACTAGTAAAAAAAAAAAAATGTATAAAAATGCCATAAAATTATCCCATATTTTGTAGACGCTATAACTTTTGCGCAAACCAATCAATAAACGCTTATTGTGATTTTTTTACCAAAAATATGTAGAAGAATACGTATCGGCCTAAACTGAGGAAAACTATTTTTTTTTTATAGATTTTTGGGGGATATTTATTATAGCACAATGTACAAATTTGTTTTTTTCAAAATTGTCGCTATTTTTTTGTTTATAGCACAAAAAATAAAAACCGCAGAGGTGATCAAATACCACCAAAAGAAAGCTCTATTGCCCCGTACACACGGTCGGATTTTCCGATGGAAAATGTGTGATAGGACCTTGTTGTCGGAAATTCTGTAGGCTCCATCACACATTTTCCATCGGATTTTCCAACACACAAAGCTTGAGAGCTTGCTATAAAATTTTCCGACAACAAAATCCGTTGTCGGAATTTCCGATCGTGTGTACACAAATCCGACGCACAAAGTGCCATGCATGCTCAGAATAAATAAAGAGATGAAACTATTGGCTACTGCCCCGTTTATAGTCCCGACGTACGTGTTTTACGTCACCGCGTTCAGAATGATCGGTTTTTCCGGCAACTTTGTGTGACCGTGTGTATGCAAGACAAGTTTGAGCAAACATCCGTCAGAAAAAAATCCTAGGATTTTGTTGTCGGAATGTCCGATCAATGTCCGACTGTGTGTACGGGGCATATTTGTGGGGAAAAAAGGATATCAATTTTGTTTGGGAGCCACTTAGCACGAATGCGCAATTGTCAGTTAAATCGGTGCAGTGCCGAATCACAAAAAGTGCTCTGGTCTTTGGGTAAGTGGTTAAGGGGGCATGGCAGTAGAACCATAGTTCTATGGTTTAAGTTTGCTTAAAACAGTGCAGATCTTTTGTCTGTTACTTTACTGGACTTTGTATCAATAAAGATTGTAAAACACCACCTACTTCAGTTTTACTTTCGGTGCCAAGCAAACTATGCTCCAGTTAAGTCCAGGTTTCTAAGTTGCTTAACCATTTCAGGACCAGAACTTTGCTTTTCAGAGCTGTCTAACTAGCTATCCATTAAAAACATTGTTTTATTATGTAAAATATTCATCTGAATTTATTTTTCATTACAAATTTGGCTTTCAATCAACAGTGAAATATAACCTTATGGCCCCATGCATTCCTATGAGGAAGCCTTACAGCTCATCACCATCTGGCTTTGTACATAAACGGCCAGACAGCTGCCTTATGGACGACAGGAGGTTATTTTAAAACAGCCTCCCCTTTGCAGTGCTTGTGCATGCCCTCTAGTGCACACACTAGCACTCTCTGTAATCAATGTGTCCATTGCACAAGGTAGATCACAGAACAGGGTACAGAGCCAGTGAAATTGTCCCTGTACTACATTGTTGCTGTGACTAATCACAGCCATTACACATGAAAATAGAGGCTTATTTTGCAGCCACTACTCTATTTCCCCACACATTGATCAAAACTGAAGCAGCCAGAATCTAGAGCAGCTGTGCATGGCAACCAATCAGCTTCTAGCTTTAATTTTTAAAACCAAGCTGATGATAGAAGCATTAGCCGCCACTGGTACAGTGTCATAGGGTCAGTGCAGCCAGCATCAGTGTTCCTGATCATGGCCACACCAGTCCTAGTGTCACCAGACCAGCAGAAGCCAGCAGCAGTGCTCTTGATCGCTTCAACACCAGTATGGTGTCACTAGACCAATGAAAGCCAGCAACAGCATTCCTGATCACTGCAGCACCTGTAGGGTTGCCACCTTTTCTTCAAGGCAAACCTGAACACTTTGGCGCTCACACAGCAATTTTTTTTTGTAATAACACCTATACATATATTTTGCTATTGAATAACATTTCTAATCATATGAAGTTAATAACAAGAGTCCCCCTTTACATCTGAACTCACAGAGTTACCTTTCATTGTAAGGGGGGGGACACTGCAGACTCTGATGTAAGGGAGAACTCTGGGGACTCTGACATAAGGGATGCTCTGGGAACCCTGATTTACGGGGGAACACAGAGCTCTGATGCACGGAGAGGACTCTGAAGGGGAACACTGCGGCCTCAGGTGTAAAGGGGAACTCTGATGTAAGGGGTGCTCTGAGAACCCTGATTTACCTTAGTGTACCCACTCAGAGGCAGGAGATAGAAGGGGGGAGACTTCACTCACAGCCAGGGGTGGATTGTGAGCTCACTCACCCCTTGGAAGTCAGCACCTCTCATCCAGATGTATCTGATGCTGATGAACTTCAAATTTCCAGCCCACACTTTCCTTTTCTAAGGAGTGTGGGCAGACGCAGAGGGGTAGGGCCGGGAGGAAGAGGTGCAGATCAAGCCCTCTCTCCTCTCCCATCTGTGTGTGTGTTTGGAGGGGGTTGTTAGTGCTGGCTTTGGGCAGCATGAAAGAGAGTTACAGACACTCTAAGCTTAGACAACTGCAGCCAGCAACCCTGCTGGGAAGCCATAGCCCAGTCTGAATAATGTGTCCGGGTTTCAGGCAGTCTGAAACCCTGACACGTGATTCCAAACCTGAACTGTCCAGGTGAATCCCGGACAGGTGGCAACTCTACGCACCTATTCCCAGTGTCGCTAGACCAGTGCAGCCAGCAACAGTATTCCTGATTGCTAGCACACTATTCCCAGTGATATCAGAACAATACAGCCTGCAACAGTGCTCCTGATCATTAGCCATACCATAGTTGCCAACATTGTAAAAAAAAAATTTAGGGACACTTTTTTGGCTGTAGGCGGAGTCTTATTATAATTAGGGGCAGAGCATGCGTTTGTAGGTGTGCCACAGGGGAAAAGTAAAACTGCGATGCGCTCCGCGCGCCGCAGTGAAAATTGCCCGTGGTTTACGCAAAATAGTGGGAGTGTCTTAAATGGGAGTGGCTCAAAGGGGGTGTGGTTAGCGTCTGAGATGAACGAGGGAGGGAGAGGGAGGGAGGGATGGAGGGACAGCAGCCCCAGATCCTACACAACAATAGAAATATGTGTATTCCAGAAAGTTTAACAATCAGCAGATAAAGATACTCCAAACACCTGGTGTTAGCACTTCAATCATCCCGGCACCATGGTTGTTATGGTGTCAGCATGATTGAAGTGCATTATTTCTATTATTACATTGTAATATAAAATTAAATCATTCAACTCACCATAGTGCCAAATCAGTGGGATCCCTGAGCGTGTCACCTGCCACCAGCCATCCGTCCTTGCATCAGGTGCCCCCAGCACAGTCCGTCCTTGCATCAGGTGTCCCAGCAGAATCCGTCCTTGCATCAGGTGCCTCCAGCAGAGTCCGTCCTTGCATCAGGTGCCCCCAGCAGAGTCCGTCCTTGCATCAGGTGCCCCCAGCAGAGTCCGTCCTTGCATCAGGTGCCCCCAGCAGAGTCCGTCCTTGCATCAGGTGCCCCCAGCAGAGTCCGTCCTTGCATCAGGTGTCCCAGCAGACTCCGTCCTTGCATCAGGTGCACCCAGCAGACTCCGTCCTTGCATCAGGTGTCCCAGCAGAGTCCGTCCTTGCATCAGGTGTCCCAGCAGAGTCCGTCCTTGCATCAGGTGCCCCCCAGCAGAGTCAGTCCTTGCAACAGGTGTCCCAGCAGAGTCCGTCCTTGCATCAGTTGTCCCAGCAGAGTCCGTCCTTGCATCAGGTGCCCCCAGCGGAGCCCCCCTTACATCAGATGTGCCCAGCGGAGCCCCCCCTTACATCAGATGTTCCCAGCAGGGCCCCCCTTACATCAGATGTCCCCAGCGGAGCCCCCCTTACATCAGATGTCCCCAGCGGAGCCCCCCTTACATCAGGTGTCCCCAGCGGAGCCCCCCTTACATCAGGTGTCACCAGCGGAGCCCTCTTACATCAGATGTCCCCAGTGGTGTCCCCCTTACATCAGGTGTCCCCAGCAGAGCCCCCCCTTACATCAGATGTCCCCACCGGTGCCCTCCTTACATCAGGTTTCCACAGCGGAGCCCTCCCTTACATCAGGTTTCCCCAGCGGAGCCCTCCCTTACATCAGGTTTCCCCAGCGGAGCCCTCCCTTACATCAGGTTTCCCCAGCGGAGCCCTCCCTTACATCAGGTTTCCCCAGCGGAGCCCCCCCTTACATCAGTTTTCCCCAGGGAGCCCTCCCTTACAACAGGTTTCCTAGTAGGTCTCCGCCCGCCGCGTGGTTACAATAGAACGGGGCGGAGTGGGGCAGGGGGTGGTGGGAGCGAAGCGAGGCGGGGGGGTAGGCGGTGACACAGGAGCTCCATCTAGCCGCCCAGCCATGTTCCTGGTCTTCTTAAAAATGGTGGCCGGTGGAGACAATGTCTCCGCCGGCCACAGACCTTTTCCTTTCTGGAAAATCGTGGAAAAACGGATTTCTCGGGACATTTCCCGGGAAGCAATAAATTCGGGAAATAGTCTACGTTGGTAAGTATAAGAGAGGAGGGGGGGGGCGGCTGACAGAGAGGAGGGGGGCAGCTGGAGGGGGGGCGGCTGACAGAGAGGAGAGGGGGGGCGGCTGACAGAGAGGAGAGGGGGGGCGGCTGACAGAGAGGAGGGGGGCAGTTGAAGGGGGGTGGCTGACAGAGAGGAGAGGGGGGCGGCTGACAGAGAGGAGAGGGGGGGGGCGGCTGACAGAGAGGAGGGGGGTGGCTGGAGGGGGGGCAGCTGACAGAGAGGAGAGGGGGGGCAGCTGACAGAGAGGAGAGGGGAGGCTGGATGGAGGGCGGCTGACAGAGAGGAGAGGGAGGGCGGCTGACAGAGAGGAGGGGGGCAGTTGAAGGGGGGTGGCTGACAGAGAGGAGAGGGGGGGCGGCTGACAGAGAGGAGAGGGGGGGGCGGCTGACAGAGAGGAGAGGGGGGGGCGGCTGACAGAGAGGAGAGGGGGGGGCGGCTGACAGAGAAGAGGGGGATGGCTGGAGGGGGGGATGGCTGGAGGGGGGGCAGCTGACAGAGAGGAGGGGGGGCGGCTGACAGAGAGGAGAGGGGAGGCTGGATGGGGGGCGGCTGACAGAGAGGAGAGGGGGGGCGGCTGACAGAGAGGAGGGGGGCGTCTGGAGGGGGGGCGGCTGACAGAGAGGAGGGGGGGCAGCTGACAATGAGGAGAGGGGGGGCGGCTGACAGAGAGGAGGGGGGCTGACAGAGAGGAGGGGGGCGGCTGACAGAGGAGAGGGGGGGGGGCGGCTGACAGAGAGGAGAGGGGGGGGCGGCTGACAGAGAGGAGAGGGGGGGGCGGCTGACAGAGAGGAGAGGGGGGGGCGGCTGACAGAGAGGAGAGGGGGGGGCGGCTGACAGAGAGGAGAGGGGGGGGCGGCTGACAGAGAGGAGAGGGGGGGCGGCTGACAGAGAGGAGAGGGGGGGGCGGCTGACAGAGAGGAGGGGGGGCGGCTGACAGAGAGGAGGGGGGGCGGCTGAAAGAGAGGAGGGGGGGCGGCTGAAAGAGAGGAGGGGGTTGGCTGGAGGGGGGGCAGCTGACAGAGAGGAGGGGGGGCGGTTGACAGAGAGGAGAGGGGGCGGCTGACAGAGAGGAGGGGGTTGGCTGGAGGGGGGGCAGCTGACAGAGAGGAGGGGGGGCGGTTGACAGAGAGGAGAGGGGGGGCGGCTGACAGAGAGGAGAGGGGGCGGCTGATAGAGAGGAGAGGGGGTGGCGGCTGATAGAGAGGAGAGGGGGGGGCGGCTGACAGAGAAGAGGGGGATGGCTGGAGGGGGGGATGGCTGGAGGGGGGGCAGCTGACAGAGAGGAGGGGGGGCGGCTGACAGAGAGGAGAGGGGAGGCTGGATGGGGGGCGGCTGACAGAGAGGAGAGGGGGGGCGGCTGACAGAGAGGAGGGGGGCGTCTGGAGGGGGGGCGGCTGACAGAGAGGAGGGGGGGCAGCTGACAATGAGGAGAGGGGGGGCGGCTGACAGAGAGGAGGGGGGCGGCTGACAGAGGAGAGGGGGGGGGGCGGCTGACAGAGAGAAGAGGGGGGGGCGGCTGACAGAGAGGAGAGGGGGGGGCGGCTGACAGAGAGGAGAGGGGGGGGCGGCTGACAGAGAGGAGAGGGGGGGGCGGCTGACAGAGAGGAGAGGGGGGGGCGGCTGACAGAGAGGAGAGGGGGGGGCGGCTGACAGAGAGGAGAGGGGGGGGCGGCTGACAGAGAGGAGAGGGGGGGGCGGCTGACAGAGAGGAGAGGGGGGGCGGCTGACAGAGAGGAGAGGGGGGGGCGGCTGACAGAGAGGAGGGGGGGCGGCTGACAGAGAGGAGGGGGGGCGGCTGAAAGAGAGGAGGGGGGGCGGCTTACAGAGAGGAGGGGGTTGGCTGGAGGGGGGGCAGCTGACAGAGAGGAGGGGGGGCGGTTGACAGAGAGGAGAGGGGGCGGCTGACAGAGAGGAGGGGGTTGGCTGGAGGGGGGGCAGCTGACAGAGAGGAGGGGGGGCGGTTGACAGAGAGGAGAGGGGGGGCGGCTGACAGAGAGGAGAGGGGGCGGCTGACAGAGAGGAGAGGGGGTGGCGGCTGATAGAGAGGAGAGGGGGTGGCGGCTGATAGAGAGGAGAGGGGGGGCGGCTGACAGAGAGGGGGGCGGCTGACAGAGAGGAGGGGGGGGCGGCTGACAGAAAGGAGGGGGGCAGCTGGAGGGGGGGCGGCTGACAGAGAGGAGAGGGGGGGCGGCTGACAGAGAGGAGAGGGGGGGCGGCTGACAGAGAGGAGAGGGGGGGCGGCTGACAGAGAGGAGAGGGGGGGGCTGACAGAGAGGAGGGGGGCGGCTGATGGGGGGTGGCTGACAGAGAGGAGGGGGCGGCTGGAGGGGGGGCGGCTGACAGAGAGGAGGGGGGGCGGCTGACAGAGAGGAGGGGGGGCGGCTGAAAGAGAGGAGGGGGGGCGGCTTACAGAGAGGAGGGGGTTGGCTGGAGGGGGGGCAGCTGACAGAGAGGAGGGGGGGCGGTTGACAGAGAGGAGAGGGGGCGGCTGACAGAGAGGAGGGGGTTGGCTGGAGGGGGGGCAGCTGACAGAGAGGAGGGGGGGCGGTTGACAGAGAGGAGAGGGGGGGCGGCTGACAGAGAGGAGAGGGGGCGGCTGACAGAGAGGAGAGGGGGTGGCGGCTGATAGAGAGGAGAGGGGGTGGCGGCTGATAGAGAGGAGAGGGGGTGGCGGCTGATAGAGAGGAGAGGGGGGGCGGCTGACAGAGAGGGGGGCGGCTGACAGAGAGGAGGGGGGGGCGGCTGACAGAAAGGAGGGGGGCAGCTGGAGGGGGGGCGGCTGACAGAGAGGAGAGGGGGGGCGGCTGACAGAGAGGAGAGGGGGGGCGGCTGACAGAGAGGAGAGGGGGGGCGGCTGACAGAGAGGAGAGGGGGGGGCTGACAGAGAGGAGGGGGGCGGCTGATGGGGGGTGGCTGACAGAGAGGAGGGGGCGGCTGGAGGGGGGGCGGCTGACAGAGAGGAGAGGGGGGGCGGCTGACAGAGAGGAGAGGGGGGGCGGCTGACAGAGAGGAGGGGGGGCGGCTGACAGAGAGGAGAAGGGGGCAGCTGGATGGGGAGGCGGCACACAGAGAGAAGGGGGGCGGCTGGAGGGGGGGGTGGCTGACAGAGAGGAGAGGGGGCGCCTAACAGAGCAGATGAGAGACACACAGCGCTAGTATAGGACATGCAGGGCTGGCGCGATTACTCACAGACACAGTCCAGCCCTGCATCCACATGTGACCCGCTCCTCCAGGCGAATCATGTCCTCCTCTGTCCTGCACATGACCTGCTCGGCCAATCACAGGACACCCACCGCTGCCCATTGCTAAGCTTGGCTCAAACACAGAGCGCAGTGGCATGGATGTTCTGGTCTTCTGGAAAATGGCGGCCGGCGGAGACGTTATCTCCGCCAGCCGCAGACCTCTACCAAAAAAAAAAAATCTTGAAAAAAGGGATTTCCCGGGACATTTGCAGGGAAACACTACAATCGGGAAAAGGGTCTAAATCCCGTGAATGTCCCGGGAAATTCGGGACTATTGGCAACTATGACCAGTACCAGATTGTCAACACACCAGTCCCAGTGTAACCAGACCTGTGCAGGCTGCAGCAGTGTTCCTGATCGCAACCACACCAGTGCTAGTGTTGCCAGACCAGTGAAGCCAGCAGTGGCGGCCTGTGCATTGTGGGTGCAGGGGCTCTGCCCCCTAACACCTCCGCCGCCCTCCCAATCCATATGCCCGGCCCCTTTCAGGATACCGGACACATGAATTACTATGGCGAGGATAGGGGGGGTGTATTTTGAACCACGTGATTAGAGCCAGAGGCTCTAATAGGTTTTAAAATAGGGCACTGCATCCTGATCCCACCCTGTTGTGTGACGATAGCAAATGTATTTTCGCTATGGTCACACTACAGTTCCTCCCTGCCAATTAGGATGCAGGTCTGTGAGACCCGTTTCCCGATTGGCCAAAGCGCCAGGTGCCTAGTGCTTTGGCGGAAGAGGAAACACACAGGGGAGGAAGCCTGAGGAGCGGACACCGGAGCCGCACTGGAGGAGGACAGCCCCACCACTGCAGGAGAGAAGGAGGTCAGTGAAGCGCGTGGTCAGTGCTGCCCTGCCTTGAGGCGGGGGGGAGGTTGGTGCATGTTTTCCGCCCCCCCCCCCAAAAGGAGGACCCACCAGCCACCACTGGCAGCCAGCAACACCGTCCCTGATTGCCACCACACCGTTGCAGGGTCAAAAGAGCCAGTGCAGCCAGCAACAGTATTTCTGACAGCTAGCCACACTAGTACCAGTGTCACCAGGGCCAGTGCAGTAAACAGTGTTCCTGATCACTAGCCACAGTGCCAGTGTTGCCAAAGCCATTATGAGGAGGCAACAGAGTGTTCCTGATCACTACCACACTAGTCCCATTGCCACCAGACCAGTTCAGTGTTCCTGATTGCAGCCACATCAGTGCCAGTGTCACCAGACCAGTGCAACCAACAACAGTGTTCCTGATCACTGCTACACTAGTGCAAGTGTCACCAGACCAAGTCAGCCAGCAACAATGTTTCTGATTGCTAGTCCCACTATTCCCAGTGTCATCAAAGCCAATGCAGCCAGCAACAATGTACTTGATCACTAGTCACACCAGTCCAGTGCAGTGTTGCCAACTGCCAGTAATTTTACTGGCAGCCACTAAAAAAAACACTAAAAAAACACTTTTCTCCTGCCAGTAAATGCCAGTGACAGAAAAAGGTTGCCAGTAAAAAATGTGGCTGTGATGCTCAGAGACCATCCGAGTGCCTGCTATAGTGTGTTTGAGCAGAGCCATTGGGGGGCGGGTCTGGCAGAGGTGGGGCCTGAGCATGTCATGTGAATTCATGGTGCAAGGGAGCCGAGCGGAGCGGAGCGGCTGGAACCTCATGTGCGGGTCTGCAGGACGGGAGTTCCGGCTGCTCCGATCAGCGAGCCGGAAGTGGGACTGTCAGTGCTGTTTACACTGAAGTTGACTGAAGGGACCACCTGAGAGAGACTGTCACTGTGAATCAAAAGGGGAATGTGTTGTGTCGTTGAGGTGGCATCATCATCTGTGCTGCTGCACACTGCTGTCAGTGTGTCTCTGAGTCCAGTCTCTGAGCTACTTACTTACTATATCGAAAATAAAATAAGAAATATGTTTTTTGCCTTAATGGCTAGCCGACCAGCCGCTACAGGTATACTGCAGTAGGTTGGCATGGCTGCGCAAATAGCCTTAGGTGTACGTCGGCTCTTTAAGACGCTATTGCAGGCGCCCGGAGCCAATGCGCATGGCCGGTGGGCACGATGTCCGCCGGGCACTTGCGATAGCTCGTGACAGAACGAGAACGGGGATCTGTGTGTGTAAACAAACAAATCCCGGTTCTGTCAGGGGAGAGGAGACAGAGACTAAGTAGGAACAACGATCTGTCTCCTCCTCTGGTCACTCCCATCCCCCCACAGTTAGAACACAGTGAGTGTTTTATTTTTTTGGATTTTATAGCAAAAAGTATAAAATATTGTGTTTTTTTCAAAACTGTCGCTCTGTTTGTTAATAGCACAAAAAAAAATAAACGCAGAGGTGATCTAATACCACCAAAAGAAAGCTTTATTTGTGGGGAAAAAAGGACATACATTTTGTTTGGGTACATCGTTGCACGACCGTACAATTGTCAGTTAAAGCGACGCAGTGCCGTTTTGCAAAACATGTCTTGGTCAGGAAGGGGGCAAATCCTTCTGGGGCTGAAGTGGTTATTATATACCTTAAATTGCATTGATAATTGCATTTTGCACTTGTTTGTAGCCTAAATACTGAAATTTGAACTTAAAACTGTAATTTTGTAAGTTTTGGAAATGCCAGTAAAAACTTGGCTGTCCCAGTAAATTTTGGGTGTCATGTCAGTAAATTTCCATTTGGTAGATTGGCAACACTGGTCCAGTGACTTCAGACTGGTTCAGCAAGCAACATTGTTCTGATTGATGCACTGGTGTGGTAGCATTGTCTCTGGTTGCCGCATGAATGAACTGACCATGACCTGTTTATTGACAACATTTCTGCCTGCTGCCTGGACTGATCCTTTGCCTGCATACTGACCACATCTCTGCCTGCCTCCTGGCCTGTTTATTACCTATGTTTATGCCTGCCTCCTTAATCACCTATTTTCCTATTTGCTGACCATTATGGACGAGCTTAAGATGATTGTAAACAATAACCTTGTAAAATTACCCATTCAGTTTAAAATAGAAATGAAATGCAAAATATTTTTGTATAGATATAGAAAAACATTATAATTTTTTTCCCCTTTTTTTTATAAGTACTCACATTTCCTCTGTTCTCAACTGCATAAGAGCTGGGGGGAGGAGAAGCATCATTACACTGATCTTACCAGTGAATGGCTGTGCAGAGGGGGAGTGTCAGAACAAGTCTGATCATTAGAGGAAAGCATACTGAGTTCCCAGCAGGGCTAGAAAACTGACCACATTGCGCTCTCCTGCTTAGTGTGTTTTTTTTTATTAGGAAAGTAAGGGGAGTGATTTCACACAAAGGAAGCAATACAAAGAGAACAGGATACTTTCTCATACAAGTACATGCTACAGCAGGCACATACAGTATCAGGAATATGAAGTGTTGGGGTAACAAACACTTTAAGTTAGGATGGAATCTTGGATGTTCAAACATTTACCAGTCTGGTAGGAGCCGAACGTCATCTATAATCATTACTACCATTATATATGGAAGCTTCCCACTGTCAATGGTCGTTAAAGTGGAACTTCAGTAATATTTTCATCTTTCCATCTGTTAAATCTTCTGCCCTTGTTGTTTTAATGTTGGATAGTAAAACATTTTTTTTTTCTGCCAGTAAATACTTTATACAGCCCACTTCCGGTTTCTTGTCTGGAAAAAAAAGCCTAGGCTTATGACATCATGCACAGCTCTCTCTCTTACTCTCATGAGAGAGTCACAGGAAGCACCCTCATGGCTAACAGAGGACAGAATTAGAAATAGACTTGAAAAACCTAACAATAAGTCACTGGGACCAGGTGGCTTGCATCCAAGGGTCCTTAAGGAACTCAAGTCAAGTATTTGCCAGACCATTGTTCCCAAATTTTGCGAACAGTCTACTGACTGGAATGGTACCAGCTGATTGGGTTTTCTCCAATGTAGCATCAATATTTAAAAAAGGGCCAAGATACATCCCTGGGAATTACAGACCAGTTAGCCTAACATCAATTGTATGCCATCTCTTGGAGGGGATAAGAGACTATATACAAGATTTTAGTAATGACAACGGTATCCTTAGCAGTAATCAGCATGGATTCATGAAGAATCGTTCTTGCCAAACCAATCTATTGACCTTCTATGAGGAGGTGAGCTGCCATCTAGATAAAGGAAGGCCCATAGGTGTGGTGTATCTGGATTTTGCAAAAGCATTTGATACAGTTCCCCATAAACGTTTACTGTACAAAGTAAGGTCCGTTGACATGGACCATAGGGTGAGTACATGGATTGAAAACTGGCTACAGGGGTGAGTTCAGAGGGTAGTGATAAATGGGGAGTACTCAGAAGGTCCGGGGTGGAAAGTGGGGTCCCCTAGGGTTCTATCCTGTGACCAATCCTATTTATCCATTTTATTCATAAATGACCTGGAGGATGGGATAAACAGCTCAATCTCTGTATTTGCGGATGATACTAAGCTAAGCTGGGCAATAACTTCTCCGCAGGATGTGGAAACCTTGCAAGAAGATCTGAACAACTTAATGGGGTGGGCAACTACATGGCAAATGAGGTTAAATGTAGAAAAATGTAAAATTATGCATTTGGGAGGCAAAAATATGAATGCAATCTACTCACTGGGGGGAGAACCTCTGGGGGAATCTAGGATTTAAAGGACCTGGGGGTCCTAGTAGATGACAGGCTCAGCAATGGCATGCAATACCAAGCTGCTGCAAGCAAACAGAGTATTGGCATGCAATAAAAAGGGGATTAACTCCAGAGATAAAACGATAATTCTCCCACTCTACAAGACTCTGGCTTGGCCGCACCTGGAGTATGCTGTCCAGTTCTGGGCACCAGTCCTCAGGAAGGATGTGCTGGAACTGGAAAGAGTCCAGAGAAGGGCAACAAAATGAATAAAGGGACTGGAGGACCTTAGTTATGAGTAAGGGTTACGAGCACTGAACTTATTCTCTCTGGAGAAGAGACACTTGGGAGGGGATGTGATTTCAATGTACAAATACCATACTGGTGACCCCACAATAGGGATAAAACTTTTCAGCGAAAGGGAATTTAATAAGACACGCGCCCATTCACTAAATTCACTAAAATTAGAAGAAAACCTTATACTGCATAGAGGGTTCTTTACTGTAAGAGCGGTAAGGATGTTGAATTCTCTTCCACAGGCAGTGGTTTCAGCGGGGAGCATCGATAATTTCAAGAAACTATTAGATAAGCACCTGAACCACCACAACATACACAGATATACAATGTAATACTGACATAAAATCACACACGCATATAGGTTGGACTTGATTGACTTTGTGTCTTTTTTCAACCTCACCTACTATGCAACTATGAGAGTTTGCCAGGAAGTGAGGGGGTGAGTCATAAGAGGGCCAATGAGAGCTGCAGAGCTGGAGGTGTGCCTTTGTGTGTCTGTGTAAATTCAGGAAGTGAACAGATAGCAGCTTCAGCTGCCCACAGTTAAAATGGATGCAGCCAAACTTAGTGGATGGAGATTTCTGCAGCATATTTAGTAAGTACAGAATCACAGTACATATAAAATAATATGCCTAGTGGTTGGAGGGAAGCTTCAGAATGGCAAAATATGTTTTTATTACAAATTATGTGAGCAGACTGCAGTTCCTCTTTAAGGACGCCGATGGGTGAAGGAGTTCTTAACAACTTGTCAGGTCACTAGCCCCATTTAGTTACATTGCCAACAATTTCTGGCGAAGGGGTTCCCCCCATAATTCATATCAGGCCCATCAGGCCCTTTTAAGGGGGATTCCATCAAAAAAAAGTGTGTAAAATCCCTCAAATTATCCCATGATGTAAGTATACATTATCAATTATGTCATCCAGTGATGTAGATCCACATTAACCACTTGCCGACCGCCGATTTACCTCAGCAGAATGGCAAGGGCAGGAAAAAGGGTGCACCTGTACGTCCCTTTTAATTTGCCGCCTAGCACGCGCGTGCCCGTGGGTCCTGCAAACTCAATGTTTGCCGGCGGCCCGCGATAGCACCGAGGAGAGGCAGAACAGGGAGATGCCTATGTAAACAAGGCATTTCCCTGTTCTGTCTAGCAACATGACAGGGATATACTGCTCCCTGTCCTCGGGAGCAGTGATCTGTCATGTTGTAGTGAGCCAACCCCCCTACAGTTAGAGAACATCCAGGGAATCCATCCAACACACTTAACCCCTTGATCACCCCCTAGTGTTTAACCCCTTCCCTGCCAGTGTCATTTATACAGTAATCAGTGGCTATTTGTAGCTCTGCTTGCTGTATAGATGTCAGTGGTCCCAAAATAGTGTCAAAAGTGTCCGATCTGTCCGCCATAATGTCGCAGTCCCGATAACAATCCCATTACTAGTAAAAAGAAAAAAAAAATAATAATAAAAATGCCATAAATCTATCCCCTATTTTGTAGACCCTATAACTTTTGCGCAAACCAATCAATATACACTTATTGTGATTTTTTTTACCAAAAATATGTAGACGAATGCATATTGGCCCAAACTGTGGAAGAAATTTGTTTTTTTTATTATATTTGTTGGGGATTTTATAGCAAAAAGTAAAAAATATTGCTTTTTTTTTCAAAATTGTCGGTGTTTTTTTGTTTATAGCGCAAAAAATAAAGAACGCAGCGATGATTAAATACCACCAAAAGAAAACTCTATTTGTGGGGAAAAAAAAAGGATGCCAATTTTTTTTGGGTTGCATGTTGCACGACCACGCAAAAAGCGACGCAGTGCCGAATTGCAAAAAAATGCTCTGGTCATCAAGGGGGTAAATCCTTCCGGGGCTGAAGTAGTTAATAATTATGCCTGACACTTGTCAACCAGCCAAAGTAATAAATTTGCCAACATACACCTGTTGCTTCGCTCCTGCCGAATGACAGGTCTTGTGGATGACAGCTGTTATCTGGTCTGGATGGGACTCCTCACCTCGGCCCCGGGGGACATGATAATCCTTTTCCCCTGTTTTCCCTTGGACCTAAGAGCATTTTACTCCTGATGATTGGCATGAGCCATGAAACGTGCGTCGAGTTACATCAAACTGATGCCTAGACAAGTTTGGCTCATCATGAGCAATCGATTATGTTCATTGAATTTTCATGAATGGATGAGTGTTTTTATGTAACTGTAATGCTTATTATGTTTTACCTTACTTTGTATAACAACTATATATTCATACAAGTGTATGTACATTGTGTCCTGTCCTGTATTTACAGATTGACACTCTCTAT